>NC_056740.1:269620158-269642658 GCF_019279795.1 Protopterus annectens
CTTTGGCCATAATAATTGAACCAAAGAATCCCCCAATTAAAATAATTGGTTGGAAGACCAAGGTGTTGAATCACTGACCATCTGCATTAAGACCTATAACCTAACCAGTGTAGTCATACAAGCTTTACATTTTGAATATGCCTTTCATTTAATTTATTTATTTTATGTACTTCATTGATCGTGCAATGACTATAAATTTTGCCCTTTGTTTCAGTACTAACTAATTTGGAAGAGTGTACTGAACATTTTTAAACATGCATAGAAGTATGATTTGTTTTAATGATCCTTCCTGCCTACTCCATTTGATTTTGTAGAACTGTAGGTATTTAGGTATCTTTGCTGGTAGAGTATTTGTCAATACATTGTAGTGTTTTGCCATCAGTGTTTTGGGCACATGACTTTCATAATGCAGAGGTTCTTATATAAGAACTTCAGAACAATAGGGTTGTTATATCGAGGTTTGCAAGTCAGTATATCATTATAGAAAGGATATTATTGCATTATTTTCAGAGTACAGTAAGGACAATATGTGTAAACAATGTACTAATGAGCCTGGCAGCAACAGCAGTGTATATGGCCCATGCACACCTAGTGTTGTAGTAAAAGCTCTCGTAAACCCGTATTTCCCATTTTACATGACATCGGGGATCCATATTAACAGTAATCAATGGAATAAAAACAATTACAGAAAAAAAGGATGGTTAGCATTACAGATATCATGATCAACAGTCATCTTTGTTTTTTTTACCCTGTAGTTATGAATATAAGCAACATGTGCACATTAATATTAACATATCAAGAATGGTAATATATCCTTTAGGGAGCAAGGTGATTTCTGCAAGCTGACATGAGTTAGTAAGTGGACACAGTGAAACAATTAATGTCATATGCACATGGTATAACTTATTGGTGATGGATTGTAAAAAAGGCATGGAAATAATTTTAATACTTGCTGTAATAACATACTAATGGACTTGGTGATATTGCTAAAAATGCCACTAAGGACCAAAATAGGGTTTTTTAATGACTAACTTTGTTGGATACTCCAGTGTCTAGCAAAGCCCTTACTTGTTTAAGAGTAATCTAGTTATCTAATTATTTGGAAAAATGTTCTTTAATATTGTCCGTCATTAACTTCAGCTATTATTTCAGACTGGCTTGCCTTTGCAGCAAACTGTTTTAACATTCTGTCCGCATTTTAAATATGAGACATTAAAGCTGAAATAATGAATATAATTGCCATCCTAGTCTACTTCCTGTAAATCCAAATCCTGAGGTTATAATGATGTGCTTCATCGTGTGATATAATAAAGAATGTAACAAACCAAAGAAGGACCAGGAGCAGGATGCAGATTTCAGTTTCAAAGTAGTTTATTCCACAACAGATGACATCCAAACACAAAACAACGCTAGCACTTTCATAGGTGTGTACCCCACTTTTAATTTCGACTCCTATATTTTTCTCACCTTCTCAGCTCCTTCAGGAATTATAGAATATGCATCCACATAGTCAGTATCTCCATTAGGTCCTTGGTCAATATTCTATTATCAACATTGTCTTCTGGGCAAATGATGCTCAAAATGTTACTCAACTCCTTTCATTTTTTCATAATGTTATGTTCAGATCTTAACACAGACCTGAAGCTCATCTCACATTTTAATGTACAAGCATTGAGGCCATCCCCAATTTCCTGCTTCCCTTTTTTCTGTATATGTTTTAATTCTACCTCTTACTGCTTTCTGATTTGTTTTAGACAAACAGGCAGAATTATTGTTTTATTTTATTTTATTTTAATTACTCATTTTTGTTACAGGTTTGAATTGAGTCAAAGTATGGTTAAGTGACTTGTTTAGGTTGATCCAGTATGTAAGAGGAAGTAAAGAGAATTAACCCCAGGATTCCAAAAAGAACATTATTTGCAGTTTGTAGGCTTAAGCATCAGTGGGGTGGCCATGGTGGTGCAGCAGTTAGCGTTGCCACCTCACAGCAAGAAGTTCTCTGATTTGATCCTCGGCTGGGGTGCCTTCTGTGCAGAGTCTGCATGTCCTTCCTGTGGTCATGTGGGTTTCCTCCAGGTGCTCCAGTTTCCTCCCACATCCCAAAGACATGCTGTAGGTGGATTGGATACTCTAAATTGGCCCTAAGTGTGAGTGTGTGCGTGTGTGTGCCTTCCGTGGAAGGTTGGGCGCCAGGCTGGCAACTCAAAATCATAAAACTCCACTGCCAGTCATGAGCAGACAGGTGATCTGCTGTGGCAACCCCTAACTGGGAAAAGCTGAAAGAAGAAGAAGGCTTAAGCATCAGTATTAAATCACTTAAGGAATGTTTTTAGATGTATTTTTATTTGTAAAACATCTGCAATAGCTTTTCTAGTAGCAACATTAATTCTGGTTAGTTAACTTCATTAACTGTCAGCTTATAAGTACTCTAGTTTATAAATACTCTAGTTTTTCCTTCTATGAGATAATATCATTTTTTTCAAAATTAGAACACATGGTAACAGAGTATTAAGTGATGAAGTTGTGTCAGAAATTGAGAAATAAAATTGCTTTGCAAATAAATCAGAAGAAATTTCAAAATATATTCTGGATTAACTGAGATACTGGCTATTATGCTGGTCCACTTCTCCAGCCACCCAGATGCCAATCCACCAGTAAACAAACAAATAAATAAATAAGTTAGCAAATACATTGCATGGTTGATATGTTCTGAAGTGCTGCACTGATCCAGTATTTTCCTCATGTTCTGCTTATCACAACATCCCACAGAGATCACTGACTGGACAACAATGATAAAAAGTGAACTATTCATTAATAAATAATAGACGACTAGGTAAAATGTGCTACACATCAGTCTGTTGCTTCATAGACAAGCAAGTAAGTAAATACAAATTTATATAAAGCATTTTTGTTTCTGCCTCTTGTGAGTTTGCAAACCTTGATCTTGCAGTTTAACTTACTAAAAATGCAGAGAAACAGGCTTTGTGAGTCATGCTCAAAAAATAATAAACAGCCCAGCAGAACAGTCATTTTTATGGCTATAATATATTATACTGACATCAAGGTGAATGAACCACACTGGGATAAAAATGACACATCTAAGCAAAAATACTGTCAGGCATATTCCTCACTGATTATCAAATATAGCACTTAAATGTCAAGGCCTGCCTAAAATAAAAATTTGTAGTCCTTACATACTTATCAAATTGTTGATTCACTTGCATTAATATCTACAAGGTAGAATCTCAAACCACTCTAATGAGTGAAGAAAGGAAAACATTTAAAGGGATATGAACACTCCTTTATTTAGTTACTTTGATAACGGGGTAAGTGGACTGGTCCATGGCCCATCTCAGCCACAGACTAAGCCTAAAAGGTATAAATACAATATACAATGAAAAATACAATAGGAAGTAGAAACACAGGTAAGTATAAATAAATATCCTGAATATCATATATATAAGAGAAACAATATTAGCATATATAATCCCAAAAAGACATAGAACTACTCTGCAGTGAAAAACATGCTAGCAAGTAAAACATAGTTAGAATTCAGCATAGACCATATAGAGATTCATAAGTAAATTCTTGACTTTCTGCCTTTGTGGGCTATTTTACGCTTAGCCAATGTCCCTTTTTGTGCTTGAAATAACCTATCCCATTTGGTTATAGACTGGTGTTATGCATCCCATCATCGATAATTATATATTACCCCTAGTGAGAATAACTGGGTTCATTCCATAGATAATTTGAGGTAACCCATGCATGGAATAAAGCATGTAGGAGCTGCCTCTGGCCACTAGTAGTACAGGGGGCACTTCTAGGGTAAATTTTGTTTCCCATCTATAGATCCATGTTGCACTTGAATATGAACAGAAATGAGCTTTGTTTTACGTGGATGGGGAGTATGCAAGATATACCTGTCCTTCCAAACAATGCTGTAGATGTTGCAGAAGAGGTTCACATCCCCTAATGTGAAATTACATCCACCCTATTATTATAGTAATTTATGATAGATATTAAGGATTCTCTATCATGTGCTGAAAGAATAGGAGGGATTTCCTGCATATCATATCTGGATATACTTTGAAAAAAGCCACAATCTTAGTCAGACCTAACCCATCAACAGCATAAATAAAATGCATACACTTTTATATGTCTTTTACACTGCTCATAGAACACAGCACAGGCATCCTACTAATTAAACTTTCTGATTCACACTGCCAGATAGATCAGATCAAATGACAACTATTGTTGGAAGCGCACCATTATAACTAAGGTAATATGGTTTTCAACGACTTCATTCCCCATGTCACACCCTATCAGTGACAGGTTAAACCCTGTCTTCAAACTCTCAAAAGACTATTTGTTTTTAAATAACTGTAAAATTACAAAAAATATATTGTCTACATACACAACACATACTGCAGATCAATTTAATATTTCAGGTTAACTGACTTATGGTATAAATATTGTTAACTCTTTGTTTATATAGCTTTAACACAGAATTTTTCATTATGTATAAATGTATGTATTTTAGTTCTGGTATTGTTTAATGGATTTCATGTGTGTCCTCATTACTGAATTCTGCAAGCATAGTATATAGATGTCTTGAGTTTCCTTCCTTTGTCTTCAGTGCAAGTGCCTAATTTCTAATGTCTAGACTTTGGATTGAACTGCTTTGTCAACAACAAGCAACTTACCCATAAAATCAGCACAACATTAAGAGAAGTCAAATATTCATTCCTCGGTGTAAAACATCTCCTTTCAGACAGCACACAAATCAAAGCTGTCAGTTTTCTGTCCTAATCAGTATCTTCAGCCCATAAGTATATATATATATATATATATATATATATATATATATATATATATATTGTTTATGCAATATGCATTAATATTGCTGAAAAGGTATGGAGTAAACAGACAAGAGACCTAAACTGATATAACAGAGTAAAGCATTTGTTTGACCTTACAATGGGAGTCACACTTGTGTGTTATTCTTTGTCCCTTCTACCATGAGATTATGTAAAGAATATTTATAACTAATAGGCTAAAATGGAATAAGCAATATATGGGTACCTGATGAGTACTGGTTATTATGTCAATGACGTTGGCATCTTCTCAGATTATAATTATTTATTTCAGCCATTAGACATTTTGATGAAATTGCATTTGCAGCCCTCAGAGCAGTGAGTATATTAGTCAGAATAGGGTAGTTACATACTAAACCTAATATTCCTGTTTCCCAGTGTAATCTCTTTATTCTGAGGAGAGCAATTTCTGACTTAGTATATGATGAAGTGCACACACATACACATGCGCGCACGCGCACACACACACACACACACACACACACACACACACACACACACACACACACACACACACACACTCATTTATATCAGTGGTGTGGGAGGTAAGACTCTGATCAACACAGGGGAAGCAGGACGGTGAAGCTCCTACACAAAAGTGCTTCAATGGCATTTTAGTGAGTTTCATTATTCTTTGCTTTTCAATGCTACTTTCCCTTTGTTTTTTAATTATGGAACTCATGATTATAAATGACTTATCAGAAAAGCATCCTTATCATTGCCACCACTTGACTGTGCAGTTAATTATTTATCTCTGCAGGTAAGTTTAAAATCCGAACTGGTTTACAACATTCCAATGATAAGGTCATGGAAGAATCATACTTTGGCTTTTATGAAAAAAATAACAGCAGTATTTTTGAGACATGGGTGACATGAAATCCTTAAAACTGCATAGCTCTTATCAGCAATTACTTTCTCAAATTTGCAGTCATCAGTGGTTTTATGAGTCAGTTTTCTCCTACAGTGTATCTCCTTGATATGGCTCTGGATTTTGAACTCTTGAGAGATGGCTAACCTCCTATCTACTAATTATAAAGCAGAAGGAAAAAAGAAAGAAAAAAACAGAAAACAAATACAGCCAACATTTTTCAAATACTAAATAAGTAGCTACACTGCAGTGAAGTTGTACACACATAAAAATCAAGTTAATACAGTTAACAATAAGCTGACAGTAGAAGGCAGCAGCTGATATGCTGTAAGCTCTGCTGCAGCAGTATATATAGTTGGCGTGTAAGTTCATATAATATAATATATTACAATATGTATGTATGCATGTATTTATTTATTTATTTTTTGTTGACCACGTTAGCTCCAGTAGAATAGTAGCTTCTTTTCTGGGGAGACTTGAGGTGGTATTTATACTACCAGGGGAAATTTGGTCAGGGCCAAGAACTTCCTGATCATACTTCCATTTCATTTCCTGGAATAGAGGTGGCCTGAAGAAGCAAGGGAGTAATGTAGAAGGGAGAGAATTGTAGTGCTGTTGGCAGATGGCTTTTTATTGGTTGGATAGAGTATTATTCAAGATTCAATCAAGTGTACAAATAGTCAGTATTTAGCTGAATTTGAGGAGGTTTTAGGTAAAGAAACTCCATCTGGAGGTCAGCCTAATGGAAGGCTTGTTTCTCTGATGAACAAAGGTGATCTGAAACAGGAAACTGGGATTTTGCAGTCTGATATGATGGATAAGGAGTTTGGAGCAGAGAGTGAAATGGTGAGCAAGGAAAGGAGGCAAGAGTCAGATGGACATGATCATGCTGATAGAAAGCAATTTAAAAATTATATGCTGATGTAGCAGGAGAGACAAAATACTGTAAACATTGTTAAAAAGAAAAAAAAAAAGATTTGTGTTAAGGATAAGAAGGGAAAGACTACTCTATAAACAGATATTTTGTATGAAACAATTTGGTATTGTCATTGGGGTTTGATGCAAAAGATATTAGATCCTTGATTCATTTAGGTACAGAATATTTTTGTGACCCAACATTTGAGACAATGTAATTGACACATTTTTGTTTCACTGCAAAGCAAAAGAGAATGTTACCCAATGGGTAAGGGACTCATTTGAAGAAAAAAATGTATTTTCAGTCCCTGACTGATGAAATTGAGTTAAAATATGTTAAAAGCGATTATGTGTTATTCTATTTCTGATATTGTGAAAATGAAAGATGAAAGGGGTATTTGGAATGGGGGCAAAAGGTGGATGTTACATTAAAATATGAAAAAGATGTAATAAAGCATTTGCCAAGTGTGATACATATTGATGGCAATAAGGGAATAATTAGGTATATGGGGCAGTCTAATGCTTGTTTTTGTGGGGATTTTAACCATTTGATAAATTAATGTTTGATAATCAGATGTAATGGAAAAGGTTATATGATGAATTTGTTTGTGTCTTTCGTTTTTTTCCCGGTTAGGGGTCGCCACAGCGAAACTCCGGTCCGCTAATGATTGGTAGTTGATTTTTACGTGCCGAGTTACCAGCCCTGATGCACAACCCTCAACGAAGGTACGCCGATTCACGCATGTCTCCACGCAGATGACGCTCTAGCTGAGAATCGAACCGGATAGCGGCTTACTGTGAGGTGACAACGCTACCGCAGCACCATCACCGCGAAAAGGTTATATGATGAATAAGTAGAAGAAAGACGACAATTTGAAAAGTGAATGGAATTTTAGTTTGATTGTAACAGGAGCAATGAATTTAATACTGAATTAACTGGATGATGAGGAAAGAAAAGTAGTTACAGATAGTAATGATAGTGAGGGAAAGGGATTAAAATTATACTAATGAAGAAGAGGAAGAATAAATAAAGCAAGTGTTGGCAAAAATGTTTTATTTCAGGAAGATGAAGTTGAATATAGTGAGTATTTGGAAAATGAGGAAGAAGAAATTAAAAGTGAAAAGTCAGATGTTTGTGAAGGGAGTGAGTATAAACTATATTAGGAAAATAAATTTAATAGGTGCGAGAGTAAGACTGAGGAAAATAAAATAAAAAATGTCTCCACAGATTAAAAAGAAAGTGAAGGAGTAGTTTTGGATTTGAGACAGTTCACGTTTAAGCTCAGCTGGATTAATAAAGGGAGATATATTTCAGAAGATGATAGAGTTCAGGTAGAAGCATTGTTGGAAGGAAGAATTGTATGGAAGTTGGAAGAGGGAGATGTTTGGGTATGTTTTTTATGTTTGGAGAAGACATTAAAGTATTAAAGTTTTATATTATCAAGGCATTAAGAGCTACAGTTGTAAATGTTACAAAAGGCAATGATGATTTTGATAGGTATTTATCCCTTTACTTCAATGAAAGGCAGGGAAGATTTGTTTAAGTTACTGACTGCATATGTTATAGTAAGTATGAAAAATCATTTTAATGGGGATTTCAATTTTGTGTTAATGATGGATATAAAGAAAGAAAGAATGGATATTAAGAAATTACAGGATGTCATGAAATGTAGGAATTTAAAAATCTATGATACAGAGGTATGGATGTACAAAAAGGTATGTTGCAAATCGAGATTGATTTTTTTCAGGTTATCAAATTCATTGAGAGAGGTTATATGCAGTAAGGTTATTACATGGATTTCATGACAATAAGAGTATTTAAACTGAATGTGATAAAAGTAATGAAACAATAACTGATGGAAAAGGAATTAAAGGATTATCAATGGAAGGTACTGATGTGCCGTTAGAAAGTCAGCTTGATCAATTATGGAGTGATTATGAAACAAAGAGATATTTTTATGGTTAATAGTCTAATAGAATTGGAGAAGAGAAGTGAATGGATACAAGGTACCATCATACTGTAGTTGGACATTGAAAATCTCTAGCTTGAGAAGACTCATATGACATGATTGTGCAGTGTGCATGTATCTGTACATCACATGTTATTTGTCTGTCTTTATATGCTCAGCCTTTGTAGACTGTTAAACTCATGCTTTCTTCAAGAGATCATTCAGGGTATGACATGCCCCCATACCCTTCCCCAGGACTAAAGATTGAGACAGTAGTTATTTCACATTAACCCCCTTCCAAACCACTGGGTCCATTAGGGTAATGAGTGGTGCAGTCAGACATTTTGCCTCTACTCTACTGGGCCTGCATAACACCTATTGAATGTAGAAACATTAGCAGGGTCTTATAGCCCAGAATATTATTTGCAAAAAAAAAATGTAGCTCCTTCCTTTCAAACTAAGTTGTATAATCTTTATAGTAGCAAAACATTATATGATTTACATGTTCAAGCATTTTAAAGCTGTGTGTAGATAAATTCATTTTTGCAACATGATAAAAACAGTATTCAAGTAATATTTATGCACAACTGTCATTTTACATATGCCCATCCAAGATATTATTTGGAAGAACTTTGTGTCTTGTATTAATCCCATCAGTATTCCCAAATATAATGGAAATTGCCTTAAGATCTTTGAGGAGTTCAATATCAAACCAAATAACTTCCTGTTAAAGGACTTCAATTGCCCAAAGATTGACTGGCACACTTATATCTCTAAAAATGGATATGGTCAGCCTTATCTAGACTTTGTTAATATCAGTGCACTGGAGCAAACTTTAAAACTACCTATCAGAGTTCTAATATCTCTGATCTAGTCCATACCAACCTAACCACCACCTGCAACACATCCAGATTAAATCTGACCACAAAGTAGTCTTTTTCTCTGTCAGCCTTAGTGATATCACCACACCAAAAATTAGAACATTTTTAGGGACTCCTTCTGGGCAATGATTATTCAGCTTGTAGAAGACCTACATAAAATTCATAACAATCTCCTGTAAATGGGCCCAGCAGAGATGGTTACTGCATTAATATCCAATTTTTCCAGCAAGAAAACAGCTGCACAAAAATCATTACCTATCTGCTGTAAATATAAATGTAAATTCAGGAATAAACCTTTCACATATCACTAAATGGTATAACAAAAAAGGGAAATAATTAAAAGCTTTAAAGAAATTTCAATACCCCCTACCTCAAGCCCAGACTAAAAAATGCAGCAAAGAACTTAAGAGCACTATCAGAAAATGTGTTTATGCAGTTTGTGGATTGTGCATTAAAACCTTTTTTAAACAGACCTCATATTTTCCGTTTTCTGAAGGACCTACAAGGTGGATTCTAGTTACAATTTTGGTGCTTCTGCTTCACTTTTTTGTTTATTGTAAAATGTAAAACTGCATACAAACTTAAGTTTGCTAAATATACCAAAGGAAACTGCAATTCTTTCTTCAGTTACATCACGATATTAAGGAGTAATTTATAACCATGCAAAGAGCTCATCCATAATATCACTTATTCTACTACTGAGGATATAGCCAATATACTAGCAGATAAATTTAAACGTTACTCCCCCTACCTATATTGTTACACATGTTATCCCTGAAAATGTATTTTCCACTGAAATTGCCTTGGAGAAAATTTTAGAATCCCTATCAAAGACTAAAAATAATAGCTGTATGGTGCTATACCAGGTTGCATTCTCATTAGTGCCAAGAGTCCACTATCAGGGCCTCTACTTAAACTGTTCAATCTCAGCCTATCTACAGAACTTGTGCCTGATGTCTAGAGAACATCCACTTTGACTCCCTTACACAAGGCTGGCCCCTCCACAATCCCAGGTTTATCATCCTCATTAACCTTTTAAGCAAAGTTATGGAATATATCATGGCAGAACTCATTTATGAAAACATAGGTAGCTTAACGGATCTAGATGTCCCTCAGACTGGTTTTCTAAAAGGCAGGCCCTGCCTATTCTTTCTAGTAAACATCTTTGAAAAGATTGCAGAGGCTGTGGACAGTGGTCACTTCATGCACACTGATAATCTTGACTTGGCCAAGGCTTTTCACACTATTCACTCATGCTAACATTGTTGAAATATTAGATACACAATGTAAAGCCCTATATTGTCCTCTGTATTGTAAACTGATTATCCAACAGATACCAAGCTGTGAAATTTGGTGGTACCCTCTCTGAAAGTAAAATTGTCATTACTGGAGTACCACAGGGATCAATGCTGCACCCTTTTCAATTTGA
This sequence comes from Protopterus annectens, assembly GCF_019279795.1. Classification (NCBI taxonomy): domain Eukaryota; kingdom Metazoa; phylum Chordata; order Ceratodontiformes; family Protopteridae; genus Protopterus; species Protopterus annectens. Next base: position 269,631,075 of record NC_056740.1, read on the forward strand.
CATTGATTTGACATCAAAGCCGATATTCCATTAGTGTTTTTGACCAAGTTTGCCAATGACTGTAAAATCCACACTATTATCCACATGTCTACTAAAGTGATCCAACAAGGGCCGGAATATCCACATACCTGGTAAGAGGAAACTGATGCTAAGCTAAATGCAAAAGGGTGCAGTCTAGTATCATTTGGTAAAAAAAAATGCTCCCACCTCATATGTAATAAGTGGTACTCATCTTCAGGCAGTTACAATCATAGTTATGTTTCCAACACAGAAAGGAATTCCTTATATCTGGTCCAAGTCATTTCCAAGAAAATTTCTTCAAAATCCGAAGAAGTCATTTGCCTCTATACTCTTCCCTTATTTGACCTATTATCAAATATAGTGTCCCTTTTGGTATGTACAATCCAAGCATGTCACTCCACTGAAAAGGCTCCAGCAAGTTTTAGTCAAGAAAATGTATAGGTCTTAAATATTTTAGTTATCCAGATACTTTAACACAACTCTCATAATCAGTAGCCTACCAGCTGCCCCAAGGTGACATGTGACTCACTTTTTGATCCATGAAAGACCTTGTCCTATTTGATCTTCTGTTTCTTTCCAAACTCAGTGGCTGCACAAATACCCATACTAATGACCTAAATATTCATAAGCAAATAAATAAGTCCTGCTTTGGGCATAGGTTCCTAACTCAACATATTCCCAACTTATGGAATAAGTTAACACTACAGGTCAAATAAAGGACTACCACAATTACCTTTTAGCCTAGTCTTGAGGACTAGACAGACAGACACAAATTTACACCAGAATATCCTGTATGGCCTTGCTCAGTTTGGTATGGGAAGTGAGCACAATTAAGTACTTGTAATGTATGGCAAGAGTTAAGCATTTGCTAGCCAGGTAAGCCCACTGGACACACAGTCCCTTTTCAGGGGCAACCTAGCAGTAATATCTGGTTAAGTGACTTGCTCAAGGTCCATAACAGGCTTAGGGACTCAAATCCTGCACCATAAGGACATCGTCTCACAACCTTAACAGATGTGTTGACTGCCAGACTTCTTATAGTTCCTGTGATCGCTTGCCTAGTTCTGTGCCTATCTTTATAGTTTGAGTGTTCATAACAACTTCACCAAACTCCTTATTGACTTAACCTTTTTTTTCTATTAACTTGCACTGCTTAGTGATAGACAAGCAATTGCTAATCTCTTTGATAATATTGATGATTTATACAAGTTCCTATTATAGCTAAGTCTGTTTCCAGCTGAACTGTACTCATGAAAAATGTAAAACATTTGTTCACTTTGTTGTATTATCCTATAAACCTTTGTATTATGTTATCACTTTTGTCTGACTCAATTTGCCACTCTGTTTTTCCATAAAGAACTGTTATATGTCTACCACATTTAACTACTGTACATTGTACTTGTACATTGTTGTCTGCCCTGCACCTGGTTGTGGCTGAAAAGATCATTGGACCACTTACATAACCCATTTAAATGTAAAAATAAATGCAAATAAAAATGTTCTAGTTGTATGGTGGTGACCCAAAGACATGGTATGTAATCTACAAGCTGGAGAAATCATGACAAAATTCAATGTATGACTGAGGAACGGTTGAGGAGAAATTCTTCACAAACAGATACACATTTGTGTTACATAGAAGACACTAATGTGCAGATACAAGCAAGGAAACATTAATAAGTAATGATGTGAAGTTCAGAGAGTAACATAGTTATTGCAACCTCTGGCAGCATTCCTCAGAAGAAAATAACAGCATTTACAGACGTATCCCTGACTTGATGACATAGAAGCAGTTGCATGGGCAATTGTGCATCATAGAGGTCCATGAGGTGACTGCACTCCTGGGCAGATACATAATCATACTTTATAACTGCTTTTATGAACAAATTTCACAACATGCATGCATAGAAAACAAATGTATGTATCCACAGAAAAAGCTACACATCCATCTTAACTTAACAGAAACATTATTATACCATGACTGGGCTTCTTTTGTGACTTTTCTCAATGGGCTCTGGTGCTACTGGTAGACAGCAATGCAGCTGTATCTCCACCAGGCTGTGTCACTTTCCTCCTTATACAGAGCTCAGTAGTGTGCTGTCATGTAGTCCATTGCTTTTATAAGTCTTGGAGAACAAATTGGGAATGCTACAGAGAGAACCATAGCTCAACTAGTAAATTAACCTCTGTGTCTGAATGCCACCATGTAAGCCTGTGCATCATTCAGTTTCCATAAAGGGAAAACATAATAATGTTGTGGGCCATACTTGTTACATCGACAATGTCATACAGATGCATACATGGCTAAACTGAAGGAAATTTTACTTGAATAAACTACCTGCAATTGCTTTTCTGACACTGGATAAGTTGCTGTGGGCTTTTAATCTTACTGCGATTAAATTATTTAGAAGATCTACATGTAAGTATCACTCTGCTAAGAGAATTCCATTTAGTAAATACTGTAAATATTCTACATATTTTCACATTGCTTGAATTATTGTGAAATTTGTTGGCTCTTGCTACCCCTGTACTATGTGTATCTACTTTTGACTTGCAGTTTTGTTATCATATGTTGTGTGATGTATTTTTACTTTTATCAATTTTTCTAATTGTTTTATGAACTTTGCTCCTTTTGAGCCAGGGTTGTGTGGATGAAAAGGGTCAATTAATCAGTTTCCTTACTTGGATACCAAATTTCAAATAAATAAACAAATAGCCAGATTCTTTCTCTTAACAAAATATTAGTATTTCAATTATGTGATCCAAAGATACAAAGTTAAATTGTGGCTAGATCCTGAGGATCAATGTATTAAAAGTAAGATGAAAGACGTTTTAGCCACTGAGACTTCTAAGTTTTGCCTGCTTCTTTACAAAAGTAGATTTTCCAAACTGATCTTAATGACATGAAATTGTTTTGTTATACTGATAAGGATATTATTGTGCAATTCAACTATGTTTAAAACTAAGATAGATAGTAAAGCATAAGTCAAATTCTGGTAGCAGAAAGAAAGCATAATCTGTAGACATACTCTGTTTTAAATGTAGGAGAAGGTGCTAGATGATCATATTTTGTAATGGCAACATAGTTCTACCAGTGAAAACTTTAATGAGAGAAAAAATATATGGCACTAATGATGTTACACTTATGGAATGTAGTGAATTATTAATAACAACACCAGAGTTGACTTATTTCTGTTATACTCAACAAAGTTACGTGCATTGTCTTAAGTGATAGGGGCTGCAGAGAGTACTAGATTCAGACAGCATGGTCACATGTATTAAGGCACAATACGTGTGTAAAATAAGAGCCTTTCCAAAAGAAGTAGTTGAAACAGTTTATGTTCACAGAGATAAAAAACTGCTATTCCTCAGTTATAATACAGACCGTGTTGGGGAAAATAATTCACTGTTTCTCAATTTCCAGTTTAATATAATATGGTAATGCGGAAACATGATCCCAAAAGTAAAGGCTTGTGAAGGCAATTGGAAGAAAGTATCCCTTCTGATAGACCAGCTTATAAGTGTGGAGAGGAGAAGCAGCAAGTGAATAAGCTGATAGATATATCTCTACCGCATTTGGAAGAAAGTCAGGAAGCAGCCAATAAACATATTCATAAGAATATATGAGTGAAACAAAGATAAAGAAATAGTGTTAGAAATCTCAAAAGGTACTAACATTTGGGTAAGGTTACAGAGAAATGTAGAACCTGCATCATTTAAATATATGTTAGCATACACCTGTGGCAAAGCAGCCTTCATTACAGAGCCAGCAGAAGGAATTGAGTTACATAGTAAATCATTGCAACCTGAGGATTAGAAGTGACTAGAATAATTAAAGACAATAAATCACTCATTGAGAGGATATAATCCAAGGGAATAATATCAGGAAATATGACAACTGTAAAAATTAGCAAAATTTTAAACCTTCTGCCAAGTTAAAACAGACAGCTCCATAGACTGAAAATTTTAAGCAACAGATAAGTGCTGAGAAGGAGAAACATGTGGGCAGTAAAAAGAGGAAGAAACAATCTGAAATCAGAGATCTAAACCTATTTCAGTGAGTGCAATAGAGAAAACTCAAGTAGAGTAAAACTGTAGGCAACATATACCTGTAAGTAAGGAAAAAAGTAGAACTAAAGACAGAATTTGTTGAGATACCCTTTGTAAACGAGAGGAACATATTGAGAAAAAGAAAGTGAGGGGGTGATCACTCATGCTGAGACCGAAAAGAAAATGCAAAAGATGTAGTACTGCATACTGAGACAGGATAATCTTAAAAAACGCCCTAATAGTGGAAGTTTACTGCCAAAATACGGTAACCCTAAACAGAAGAATGAGAGTACTATGCAACAGATTCGTAAAGGAAATAACAAGGAAAAATAAATAAGGATGAAATTGCAAATACTGTATGAGATACTTTTCTTTGGAGGAATTAAACACTGACACCTCAATGCCAGTATTTGTAGCAAAGAAAGCAGTGCCTTCTACATTATGGCAGCATTGAGGATTAAGAAAATGAGCTATTAATGAGCTACTTCTTGGAGCACAGGGTTTGATTCCCATTGCCCTTTATTTGCCTACGGTATGACCTTGAGCAAGTCACTTAACCAGACAATGGTTTGGGACAACTGGAAAATTAGGGCTATGCTCATCAATGGTCTCCTAGATGGCATGTCTAACAACTACTTATGAACCTATTACAGCCTAGGCATGAATAAACATCAGGGCTGGCTGACATCTAGGAAAGCCAGATAATTAAAAAAGGCACATTGAGAAGATGTCATTTTGAGCATAACAAAGAAAAATAAATAGAGTTGGAATGAAAGAAACTGAACCAAATATTCCCATATCCTACCCATTCCTTGAAATCTAAGGACAGACAAAAGTAATAGATCAGACATCGATACCCTAATCTTTCAAAAATCAAATGATGAGATTAGCATATACTCATATTTCCTCAAATAGGAGGAAATATAGGAATTAATAAGACTAAAACATGGATCCTAGCAAGGTTTTAAATTTCAGGAATAATAAAAGAAGGTGAAGATTTCTGTGCTACATGTCCTGAATTTCAGACTTCAGAAATCTTCAATGCCTATTATATAAGTGCTATGTGAAAATATTGCAATACAATTGTTAGGCTATTTACAAAATTTAGCAATGGGCTTTAGCATGTTTTGGTTATTTTGGACTATATAGATATGCATACTGATTATATTCCCCTATATAAGTTTTAGATTTAAAGCTATGGAGTCAAGTTTACTTTCCAAAGAAGTGATACTTAAGAAATACTGACTACAGGCCTCCATTCATGTCTAGAATAATGCATCAACTATGCTAATGCTTTAATGTTAAGTAATTAAAAATTACAGTTCACCATCCCCAGACAGCTGGGTCAGTACAGCATTTTAATCAAACATTAAAGCCAATGATGAAAAAAGTTATTGAGGAAGATGGCAAAACCTGGGACTACTTAATACCATACTTCCTGATTCTCTTACAAAAGCACCATGAGGCTTGGCAGAGTTCCATACTTTTGAATAATTATATGGCAGCCACCCTAGTGAATGGTTAGATATTGTCAGAAAATATGGGATGAACAGAAAGCTCCATTTATAACAGAAGTAGAACACTATAGCAACTTACAAGATAGGCCAAAAGTAGTAAGACTTATCATCACAGTTGAACATGTGAAAAAAGTTCGGGCCTCACTACAAGGGTGTTTACTAGAAATGCAAGGATTGGGGAAATTAAAGCTGGAGATCAGATGTTAGTTCTAGTCTCCTCCATGAAAACAAACGTTTGGTATACTGGTAGGGTCCATTTGAAATAACAGAAAAAAATAAAAGATTTAAACTATGAGGATAAATAGACTGATAAGAGCAAACCACAACAAACACACCATATTAACATCCTGCAACTATGGAAATAGGCACAGATCTCTGTAGTTAGTTTAACAGTAGATCTGGTGAATAAGAAAATTGATCTCTGTGCCTGTGGTTCAGGGAAATGGCACTCTGTCTCAGCCGCAGAAACAAGAGTTAAGTGAGTTTCTATTAAGAATCAGAGAAGTGTTCTCAATACCTTCTGGCAGAGCAGACCTGATTCGACACCATATTTAGGATATTCCAGGAGGAATGTTAACTTAAAGCCTTACAGCATACCTGAATCACAGAGAAAGGCTGGGCAAGAGAAAGTTCAGAAATGTTTAAGATGAGGTGTCAAAAGTGATTGAAACAGCCCAAAGCATTAGTCCCAAAGTCTGATGGAACAATCAAGTGCTGCAGTGATTTTAGGAAGCTGAACAGTATTTCAAAATCTGAGAGCTATCCAATGCCAAGGACCAATGAACTAAAAGAAAGGTTGAGGAAGGCAGCATTCTTGACCAGATTAGACTTAACAAAGGGGTATTGTAGATCCATCTAATGGATGAAATCAATAGTGCCCCTCTGTTCTGATTACATAGTGTTCTGTGACATTTCAGAAGTTAATGGACAGAATCCTAAAACCATGTGTCCAATATGTTACTTCTTACCTAGATGATGTTATGGCACACATAGTATTGTGACTACTATCTAGATCAGGTGCAGGATATACTAGTCTCTTTGAGGCAAGCCAAACTGACCATTAATTACTCCAAGAGCAAGCTAGGTATGGCAGAGATAAAATACTTAGACTATGTTATAGGTAGAAGGATTGCTATGACCCAAAAAGAAGAACTTCAGGCTGCAAGAAACTAGCCTATTCTTGACACCAAGGAAGAAGTGTAGGAATTGTCAAGTTTCTTTGGGTTCTTTCAAAAATTTGAATCCTGATTCATCAGTAAGTGGTCCTCTGCAGGTTTGATCAAAGTGTGGCTGTCCCTAAAGCTGAAGTGGACAATACAGGAAAACAATGTTGTTGGTCAACTGATAATACTATAATGAAAATTTGCAATAGTATCTTCAGATTTCAATAGGTCTTTCACAGTATATACTCAGAGATATTTCTAGGAGCAGTGTTATCACAGCCCTTTGAGTAGGAAGAATATCCACCATGTTTATTAGTCAGAAATTGAGCAGGTTAGTAATCAGTATTCCCTTACTGAAAACATGTTTGGCAATCAAGGTGGCATTGTAAAACATTCATTACATGAATGTATTACATTCATTACATACATTGATGCATTACATCACATGCATTATAAAACAGCATTGCAGAATTGTACATAAAAATTACATAATAGATAACTTTCTGTGTTAGGCAGAGGGCATTCCTGAATGATTCAGTTAATACAACTAATTTTGCATTTAAAATAATGCATACAAGAGAAGACTCTAGCCCTGCCAAACCAGACACTCTAGTATCTTATAAAGGGGAATAATTACTTGGAATATGCGTCCTGGATGTTAAGCTGCAGTAAGAAAGAATAGCTATGCAGTATTCAAAAAGACCTGGACATCTTACTATGAAGGAATCCAGAGGGGAGAGTTTCTACAGACAACATCTAAATGTTAGATATTTTGATTTCTGCTTCTTACATAACTTTTGTCCTGTTTACTGCTGTTCTGGGACTTTTGAAAAAAAAAGGTAATGCATGTGTTTTTTGTTCAGAAAGTTATTTTGTTGCACTTGGTTGAGTAAGAAAGAAACTGTACCACTGACTTTTGTTATATAATGAAGTAAAACTACAGTTGTTTTCATAATCCTTGAACTGTTGTTGAGTTAATATACAACAGTGTATGTAATACTTAGGTTTACATAATGCTTTTAATATGCCTTTTGTTTTTTCTTCTGGACGCAACAAGTATCCTTTATTTAAGAAGATGTGTGACCCAAGACTACGTGTGTGTGTGTGTGTGTGTGTGTGTGTGTGTGTGTGTGTGTGTGTGTGTGTGTGTCTGTGTGTGTTTGTGTGTGTGTGTCACATTGATTGATTAATCTGAATGGACAAAGTTATTTACAGGGCATTTGTATTTTGTATGTAGGGATACCTTGAGAAAGGATTTTGCAACCTAAATGTGTATGATGTTTATTTATTTATTTGATTAGGTAATTATTTATTTTTGGTTTGGCATTACCTCTGTTAGAGTAAATGGGAATATTGTTTATTGCTATTTATTTGATTGATTTTGTTAGTGCATTTTCAGTTTGAAATTTGTAGAGACTGTAGCAAAACTGCTGGTGTCTGGATTAAATACATTTGTATGTTAGCTGGGATCAGTGAGTCAATAGAGAAATTAAGCTCCCTCTCCTAGATGTCATCTTCAGCATAACACCATGTGTCAACAATAACACTTCAATTGTTCCTTTGAGAGACTGCCTGTAGGAATAAGATGCTAGCATCCTAATTTGGGATACCTCATGGGGGTGAGCTGATACATATGCATTAAATATCGTATTGTATCAGGTAGCTGGAGGAGTAAACACACAATAAAAAGAAAAAAGAGCCAATATCATCTGTTTATATCCCTTTAACTGCATACAGTTCTATCCATTTAGACATGGCATTATATTCTGAGCATTCAGGTTATAAATCTTATTGTACACAGTATTCTATTTATTTTTATTAAAATCATGCATGCAGTTTTAAATTTACTCATGCATTTCCTTTTTATCTTCCTTACTTCGTTAAACAATTTATATTTCAAATATCACCTTTGTTTCACTGCATGCTCATGTTCACTGTGTTGTACGTTTTTCTGTTCGTTTTATCTTCTGTTCTTCTACTTATGTTTCCTATACAATATCTTTGACCTTACCAACACAGGCACTCTAGTCCAAACTGTATGTTTAAAAGTTGTTACAAATTCCATTGACATTGTAGATGTTACCCTGTGATTTTTTCACAGGAGGCTAATTATACAACCAGGCACTTAACTGTTAAATTTAGATTATCTGCCTTAAGGCAACTGGAGCTTAATGGAACATATGGGAAAAGTGATGTATGTGGACAAATGAGGTGCTTTACATATTCTTTTCCTTTGGTCATTGCTGTAAGGCACCCATCTCATCAGAACACAAATAAAATATAAAATCTTTTTGCTGCAGTCTCCTCACTAATATTATTTTGTTATAAAAGGAGTATACTGTGCAGATGGAAGCTTCTGAATGCCCTTCACACAAAGAGCTACATTTTTAAAGCTTATGACTACATTACATAACTGTTCATCATAACAGTATTCTTATGTATTTTAACATAGGCACATATATTCTGCACATGTATTACAAACTGAACAGAAACAATAAATTAATACTTCTAATATCCCTCAGCAGTTTTGCCATTGTTTCCCTTTTTGTATGCATTCATTACTGTTTTCATCCAGAAAGCATAAATCACCTTCATTTATCTTCAGCTCATTTTTCTTTCTTAAGGAACTTCTTCTTAACTGTAATGTGATCAAATCATTTACATTTTCTGTTTGTTTTACATTAGTTATCCCTACCACTGTGGCATCAGCCTATTTTATATATCAATACTATAATAGCAGTCTTTTTAGTTGGACGATGCCACGTGATTTCCGTTTATATTTGATTTTGTGTAATTGTATGGTAATATTGGTGGTAAGTTATGCTATATATTACATTTACTTGATTGCAGAAGGAGACAATAAGCTATCCAGTGTGGTCTTTAAGCGGATATAATATTTTTCTTCCCTTCCCTTGCTATCTTCCCTACTCTTGCCCCACCTACCCTATACTCCCTTTAAATGTCTTTGTGGGATCCCTTACACCACTGCAAGATCCATGTCATGAGTCTTCAGTCCTTTCATTGAAGACATATGTTTACTGGTGTAGAGAGGTGGTCTCCCAACAATCTGCTGCTTGTACCCCCACATAACCATTTTAGAATGAATTCTTCCCATTTCGATCCTCTCCCCATCTCTTCTGATCTCTAGAGAAAACAGCTACATTTCCTCTAGTCTCTGTTCATATGGTTTCCTCTAAATGCCAAACACCATTCTAATGATTTACTTCTTGACTACTTCCACTGGTTTGTTGTCCATCTCAATATATGTGGTCTGCCAGGGCCCACTAGAATGGGAGAATTACTTTTTTTGTTTCTATGGACTATTTTGCCAAGGATACATCTCAACATTATATATGCTACTACCACTGCCATTTCAGTCTGCTATTGGCAGTCCAGTCCAGATGTGAGGAACATCCCCAAATCAATTTTCTGCTCTGCTTCCATCAGGATTATTCTAAAATGTTGCTATATTATCACATACACATATGCATATCTTTACATGGTCGCTTTGCTCAGGTGTAGGACTTTGCATTTATCTTATAACTGAAACATCTTACTTGAAAGAGAAAATGAAACACCTTCCCCATATCAGGATGAAAAAAAATCACAAAAATTACACTTTCCACATCAATGGGTACCTAAACCAACATTCTGCTTTAGCTGATTGCAACGTCATCAATGTGGTGTACATTACTTTTTGTGAGGTATGCTCTTCATTTTATGTTGGCAAAACAAACTGCATGTTTAAAGAAAGCATCAGAGACCATCTTTACTATATATGTAAGGGGAACATGGTTAATGCTCTAGTAAAGCATGTTAATACTTTTGGCGTTAACCACACTTTTAAGTTTATAGCTATAGATGTAGGGGGAAATGAAATTAAAATGTGGGATGTAGAAAATGAGACTGAGTTGAGGGAGATTAGATGGATAATCTTACTACAGTCTCATAAAGGCCATGGATTAAATGAACATATCCCTCTACGCCCAGTTCTAAAATCTAGAGGTTTGAAGAAGAAGGAGTTTCTTATTTTTTTTTCTTTTTTTATATATCTCTTAGAAGTATGTTTTTGCTTCATGTTTTATAGAAATTAGGTGCATGTATCTTTAAATATGTGAGTCCTATGATTGGTTAGTTATATAACAGGAAGCAATGTAATTCTATTTAAATGTGGATGCTTGTTCTCACTTTTGGTCTTTAGAAGCTATTTTATATAGTGAAAGCGCTTGCCTGTTTTAATATTAAATGCGTTCATTTTTATGTGGTGGTTGTTTTACTCGATCATGTTTCTGTGTGTGTGCTTTTCTATCACTTATTTTGGATTTATTTCACACCACACAGTTAATTCTTTAGGTTTTGTTTGCTTTCTTTGATGAAAATACTAAATATCTATTTACAAAAAACACCAGAGTTTCAACTACAGGAAATATTGAAATAGCACAGATGAATAGATTCACACAGATACAGAAAAACAGTACTTAACTAATCTCACTATATTTTTCCTAACTAATCTGAAGAGTTACTATTCCTTAGTCTCTTACTAAAGCAAGGCAAGATGAAGTAGGTGAGTGATCGTTTGATGCTATTTTCCAAAAACAGACTGCCATGAGACTTCAGTCTCAACTAATATTAAGACATTATTTTTGTCCTAGATTACAGAATGACATCACATACATCTGGTCATCTGACTTTTGGTTCCCATGCAACCCCCCCCCCCCATTGCAAGAAACTGCCAGGATTTAGCACATATGTTTCAATAATATGCACACATAGAGTGTTGCTCAGATCTGTTGCAGCTTCTGGAAGTCATAAAACCATAAAGTATTCCACTCTTCC
>NC_056740.1:269647658-269655158 GCF_019279795.1 Protopterus annectens
ATGTTCCCAGATCCTTTACTACTAGGTTGACTCTTAGGGGCATTTTATTGATGGAATAATTGACTTGCATTGACAGTTTCCCAAAGTGCATTATAATGCATTTTTTAGCATTGAGTTTTATGCCATGACTTCAGCACCAAATATTTGTCTATGTTAAACCCACTTGCAAAATGTTGGTATCTTGGGAGGACTCTATAACAGATCCCAATTTACAGTCATCTGTGAACTTGCTGAGTCAGAATCCTGTAATGTTAACCTTGACTTCTGAGAAGTATATGACAAACAGGATCAGGCCCAGCAAGGAGCCCTGAGTTGCTCCACTAGTAACTGGTCTCTTGGTGTAGATGATTTCACCTATCCTGACTTCTTTGGTCCTGTCTGTCAGCCAGTCGGCAATCCAGTCGGTTATGTAAGGGTTTACACCTAGCTCAGAGAGCTTGTCAACAATGCCTGCATGGAGTATTGTATCAAATGCCTTAGCTAGGAGAAGATATGCTGTATACACTGTTTTACCCCTCTCCATTGCCTTGGTTACCTTTCTCAAATAAGTCTATTAGATTAAGTAGACATGAGCTTCCCTTAACAAGCCAAATTGGGATGGTTCCAGTGTCCTTAGGCTGCCAGTGTCCTTATTTAGCATTTCCATGATAATTCATTCCATGACTTTGCATATTAGGCTTATTAGACTGATGGGTCTGTAGTTCCCTGGGTCAGTTGATGGTACGTCCTTGTAGAGGGGAATGATTGTTTCAGTCCTCCATTCTATTAGAATATAGCCTGTTTCAAAGCTGTAGTTGAAGAGTGCCTCAAATGGTCCTGATAGATCAAGCCTGATACTGTTCAAGAGGCAACTAGGGATGTTGTCAGGACCCATGGAGGTAACATTCTTGGATTTAGTGAGTGCTGCCAGCATCTTGTCCCTGCTGATAGATGGGGGAAGTTTGTTGTAGGGATATCACCTGGTAGAGCTTGGGGGAAGTGAGGGGGCATGAAGTTTGAGCTGAATTTATCAGCAAGTAGATTTGCTATGTCACTTTGAATGGTGTAGGTGGTACCATTCACCACTAGTTCAGCACACTGTTGTGTGTATCCTCTAAGATACTGGATGTAGCTGAAGAAGGCTTTCTGATTTTCCTTAGCCTGCAAGGCTGTCCTGACCTCATAGTTGGCATTGTTGACTTAATTAGACCTGTTAGTTTCTTGTTTACTTGCACAAGAGAACACTTCTCTTTAAGGGAGTTGCTTTGCCTGATTTTGGCCATGTGTTTTCTTTTTTTATTATATACCCTGTTTAGGTGAGGATTCTGCCAGTGATGTTTGTTTTTTGTGTTTATTTTGGGGTTATTTCTGGTAGGAACAGCAGCCTCTGAGCAACCATTCATATATTTGTATAGTAACTCTGTGAATAATTCTGCATATTTAGCTGTTTTCTTGGGGTTGGAGAGCCTTACATTTTGACAAACTGTCACTTAATAGGATGCAGTTCCCCTTTGATTAGTTCCTAACTGTTGCAGGCTTAGTTAGATTTTCTAGGTTGATTTTTAATTCAAACAAAACAATTCTGTGATACAACCTCACTACTGTGGACGTGACATGGTGGGTCCAACACTCTCCTTTGCTGGTGAGTATCAGATCCAGTATGTTTGATCTAGTGGTTGGAGTGTGCACTATCTGTTCCAGGGTATTTGTGTTAATAAAGTCCAGGAAGTGTTGTGTCTGTGAGTTTGAGGCAGTGTACATTTCTCATTCTATAGGGGTACTTAAAGTCACTCACGAATAAGGTGTTTGGTTGGATGGTGAGTGTCTCTAGTAGGTTTAGGTAAGAGTCTTGACACTCTAGAGGCATAGATGGTGATCTGTAGCTAGTCATGATATGCTAAGGGATCTTACCTATGGTGACCTGCACATGGATGTGCTCCATGGTATCATCTTGTTTAACCAAACTGGAGATATATTTGTTGATAACATAGATTGAAACACCTCCACCATTCACCCCAGTCTGTGATGCTGTTAGTCTGAATGTGTAGAAGACACTGTAGCCTTCCATTTCTGGAATACTTTCTATGTTTTTGAACCATTTCAGCCTTTGCACAGATAGCTATGGCTTGAAGAGTGTGGATTTTTTTGTTTAGGCTCTGAGCACTGAGCATTAACACGTTAAGGTTGCTTGTAGACTTTTTACCTATGTTGATAGTTTTGTCTTTTTTGTCATAGCCTAAAAAGGCCCTAAGGGAGTGGTTAAAGTTTTAGGCAATACCAAAATCTAGAGAAGACATGTGCAATTCATCCTTAGCAAATTAATGTGGTGTCTTGACCATGTTCTCTCCTGATGACAGATATTGGATCCCTCGGGAGTGACACCAGAAGCTATGCCAATTACTAAAATCAATCATTTTATGTTCATACTGTGGCATCATCTTTGGTGAAGGTAGACTGATGCTCACTGCAAGATCATACCTATCTGGACACATATTCGAAGAGATCCATTATCCTTCTTTTTATATAATCCAGTGAGGTATGTCTCAAGTCATTTACACCCACATGGACTATTATAAAATCATACTGGTACCTGGGGTACCTGAGTAACCTGAGCGCAAGTGTGATATTGTGGATCCTGGCTTCAGGTAGGCAACTAACCCTTACCTTCTCCTTGTCCCACCTGGTGAGTGGAGTATCTGTGTGTCACACAATGGAGTCCCCAGTGACAAGAGTATTATGTAAAGTGAATGCTTCACTTATGAGCTTTGCTATTGGGAGATAATTTGGTGTAAGCTTATGTGAGATGTTTGGTGTTGCTTTTGTTGTGTGTGTTAGTGATTGTTGAGGAGCAGTGCTGTCATTTGTTGGCTTTTGAGGTCTTTGACATTTGGGAAGGTTTCTTTTAAAAACCTTAGCATAAGACAATCTGTGTGTGTCACAAATGATATGTGTGAGGGATATAGTGTGAGTATTCTTGACAGCCTCATTTTTATATGTGACGTTTGCCTCCAAGGAAGTTGTATATTTTCATCTCTCATGTACCATGTTATTTTCTTTAATGATTAGTTGGTTGTTTGAGAAAATGAGACAATTGCTACATTCCCTTAGGATGTCCAAATCTACCAAGTTGGCCACAGAAAGATTTGAAAATTGCATATCCATATTATCTGGTCTTGTAATAGGGTTGGCTGTTTAAGGTTAAAGACTGGGTTTTAACAGGGGTCTCCTATGGAAGTTTCTGGGGGTTAAGGGCAGGATGTTATATAATGCTAGCATATGGTAGTGCTATTCAATGGACAAGCTAGCTGCTGTAAGCTGATTTCTGCACAATACCACACTGCTTAACAGGTTTTGGATCAAATCCTAACTTTATAGATACTTTTTTCTGTCTAGGCTTTTGCTACTACACAGGACTCTAATAACCTCTTTATCCTAGTGGAAAGCTCCATGCAGAGAAATAAAGCTTGAAAACTAAACTGACTCCTATGCCCTCTAGCCAAAAATAACCACACTTTGATCTTTCCCCAGTGCTTTCCAACTCAGAGACTGCTGGTAAACACCTTCTGCCACAAGATGTTTGACCCTGGAATCTGTTAATGTAAAAGCACAGCAAAGGAAGTGCTCAAGTATGGCTTAATCAACAAACATCTACCAAACAATTATGCACCTGGCTAAGTCCCTCTTCTGCAAAAAGATTCAGAAGCACACAGACTGCAAAAGCCAGCAAACAAAGAAAAGTGTATTTTAGCCACAAAGTTAAATACATGTTTTAAAATGCTCGCAAACAGTAGTGATCAATGTATAAAGCAATTACAAGTGTAGTTAATTGAGAAAATATTCTTATCTTAGTTTGGATGGCTCTGGATGTAGCTGAAATACTGGAAAGGCATTGCAGAATTTTCTGTAGGATCTTTGTCAATAATCACTTTTAAAAATAAGAAAGAAGGATTCAAGTTGGTATAGCTTGCTTAAACCACTGTTTATTAAGTAAAAACTAGAGATGAGCACTTTTACCCTTGTCAGAGCATCTCGAAATACTGAAATCCCAAATTTTAGTATCCTGAGACCATAAAGTCAAATTTTTAAAATCGCGAAACCCTATAAACACAAATCCGGAAATGTCGAATACACGGTTATGGTGTTCCGGTATTTGACGAGGGATGTAGTGTGTGCAGTATGTACCGTCAAGTGTGTGGATTTAGCTGGCATGTAAGGTAAGTGAGTATTTTGTTAGAGTATTAGGTACGTGTTTGAGTGTATGTGAGTGTGTTTGGAAGTTTTACATGTGGGTTAGGTTAGGCAGGTAAAAGTATGAGTTTTTAAGTGTTGAAAGTGGTGCTGTTTGTATATTTGTGATGTGTATGTGCAAGGGTACTGTAGAGTGTCTAGTGGTGAGTTTGCTGTCTTTTGATGTTTGGTGCGATCTCTGAGTTAGTATATATATAAGTAGGGGGGTGTGAGGGGTGCAGAGAGGCTTGCCCCCTGCTTATATGTCATGTAGGTTTGTTGATTTGATTTGTGTTTTTGTGTTTGTGTGTGTTTTGTTTGTTGATTTGTTGTAGTGTGGGTAGGATTCGGTATGTGTTGTGTGGTGTATGGTGTGTTTATGTTCACGATTTTATTTTTCGTGGTTTTGGGCTTTCAGGATTTCAAGCTTTCGACTTTATGGTCTCGAGATACTGAAATTTGAGATTTCTGTATTTTGAGATTATAAAGTGGAACAATATATATATATATATATATATATATATATATATATATATGTGTGTGTGTGTGTGTGTGTGTGTGTGCGTCTGTGTGTGTGTGTGTGTGTGTGTGTGTGTGTGTGTGTGTGTGTGTGTGTGTGTGTGTGTGTATGTAATATACACACAGACAGCCCCACTATACAAATACATAATCTAACTGCATAACATCTAAAATGAAAACATTGTGTACAGTTTCCAGACAAATGACAGACTACAACATCTGAACTAACCTCTCATATTCTAACAACATTGTAAAATGCTACACATTCAAAAGAATGAGATAGTAAATTGGGAAACTTGCTGTTACACTTTAAAGCATTTTTAGAGGGATGCTTTTTCCCTGCTCCTCACTGATGATGTGGAAGCTGTACCTAATACTCCTGCTAACTTCAAGTTTGCAGTGCCTTGGAGAAGAATATGTATTCTGACGTATTACAAAACTGAAATTGACGTGAATTCCATGTTTTACAACATACTCCGCATATTAGAAAAAACAATCATTTGATTATGAAGTCTTGGATGTTACGTAAAACACTAAGTGAAAGAATTTTTGATGGGCTGATGGCATAGTTGTCAATGCTGCTTTGGTCTTTTGCTGTTTGCACTACAAATGAGGATCACTGACACCACCTTGACCTTCCTTAGTCATCTCTTAATCACTTTATCAGTAATCAAGTTTATGTTATAGAAAGTACTTGTTCTGTACTCCGGTCTTACTTTGTCTGCAAGAAAGCAGAATCACCCTATCTTTTTAAAGTGTATCTTGAACCTTTTCTTATCTGGATCAAACAGATGACCTATCATCATATCCCGAAAATCTATAACATCGAAATAAAGTACTCGGCGTTTGCGGATGAGCTTAACATTTACTTTGAGCTTCCTAACACAGACCTCCAGAAAATTCAAAACTTTATTGATCTCTTTTCTAAAGTTGCTAACTATAAACATAACCCCACCAAATCAGCCTTTTTTCCTTTGAATCCTAAAAAGCATTTAGAATACTACTTCCTCCTTTTTTGACATACCTCTTAAATATTCAATAAAGTATCTGGGTATAAATTTCACACACTCTCGTCAAGAACTTATGAAAACTAATCTTTATAAAGTTTGGGATCAAATAAACAATCATCTAACCAGATGGAAAAATATTAACCTTTCACTGTTACCAAAATCTGCTATTATAAAGATGAATATTTTACTTACAATTCTTTTCCATCTAAACTCTGTTTTTCTTAATATTTCAAAAAACGTATTTCGTAAAATGGAGACCACAACTTCTAAATTCTTATGGTTCCCTAAATAAACCAGAATATCATATAGGAAATTAACTATCCCAAAAGCTAAGGGTGGATTAAGTCTTCCAGATTTCAGTCTGTATTATCAAATAATTACTGCAAGTGGTTTAATAAAAATAGCCAGTTATGATCCGTAAGATGAATCTTGGTCTCCAATATGGGTCAAGATCTGGTATAACTATATACTTTCATTCAAAATTAATCCTCAATCTATCCCCTTTCTCACACCTGTTGGTGAATTTAACAATTCTTATTTTTCATGATCTGATGAAATCCCTTAATTTGCAAAATACAGTCCCCATTCTTCAACCCATACATCTGAATCCAAATTTAAAAATCAATAATAAAATGACTGACCTATCTAACTTCCCTATTATCAAGAAGGCTACAGTCTGGCATTTTTATAGTACAAAAAATGCAGCAGAGGTTGAAACTTTATTTGGGGCTCCTAATAAATATGACCCTATTTTAAGACAACTCAGCTCACTTATAAAACAAAAATTCTCTAAATACAGAGTTATGGAACAAGATATTCAATTAACACAATCAATCATTAATTTGCTCTCCCTAAAAAATAAAATGCTCTCACATACTTATACACTTGTGTCGTCCATGATACATATTCATTCACTTTTATTTTCCAAATACTGGAATTCAATACAGGATGAAATCTCTAGCGAAGCTAAGTATGAAGTAATCAGAAATACACTAAACTTGACACCCTTCAAAAATCTAATTAACACACAGCTAATGATAAATAATAACTCTTACTACACCCCAGCTGTTTTACAAAAATTTGGATGTAATAAAAACTTAACATGTCCTTTCTGCACTCTCCCTCATGTTGACATAATACACATGTTCTGGAGTTGTAAGACCATCTATAAACTCAGGTGCTCCCTCAGAATTCAATTAGAAAAAATGGGGTATGAGAAAACTACATTTTCTTGCAAGCTATGATCCTTAATATTGTTCCTATTCATATCAAAGGTATTTGCTGTCATATTCTTGTCTCAGTTTGTGCTCTCCTTAAATATTTCATTACTAAAAATTGGATCAACCCCTCAGCAATTTCATGGGAAAACTTTAAGGATATGGCAATAAAATATATATCAGCACACAAAATGTGCACGAATAGTAAAAAGAAAAAGAATTGTTTTAAAAAATATTGGGAAAATCTCGTTGATCTAATCCGGAATAAGTAAAATCCAGCAAAATGTTTTCTTATATATTTGCATTCCAAGCTGATCCTTTTTGTACTAGGTACAGCCCAAAATTATTTGATAATGTAAACATTACACTTTACTAATTGTCGTTAAGACATTTTATTTGGAGAGGTCCTCTGACATCCATGTTGTAAATATATTGTAAATATGGTGTAAATAGGTTTTTAGGACATGTTATAGTTTAGATTAGGTGGTGCACCACCAAAATATTTAACAGTTTATACTTTATATAATAGTATATTACCTGATTAAAGT
>NC_056740.1:269660158-269685158 GCF_019279795.1 Protopterus annectens
TTGTGGACAGACAAAACATAACAGGCACAACTCTGGCCATCAAGTGGATAGGCCCACAGTTGAGAGCTATGCTGACTGACTGCATTCCATGTTAAACTAGTATGTACACACAAATCCTGTAACACTGGTGCTATACAGTGCATACAACAACACTACTCACACTCTGTCTATAGTTCTGGAACCTCATACAAATATGTAACTGGCCTGGCTTGCACGTTCTGTTGTATGAGGTATTGCTACCTACTTCTATAACACTGCAGCCCACACACAGGAAGGATGACCATGATACAGGAAAGGTAAAGGGACCACACCCACATGATGTAGGGATTTATAGTAGTGGGTTGCCATGACAGTGGTAATTGGAAGTATTACACAGCATGCTGCATGCAGGTAGCAAGTGGAGGACACTGATTGGTGCAGAGGCCATCACCTGATCATGTGCATCACCTACAAAGGCCATGCTGCAATCTATTCAAAGCAGCACAATCCATTTACTGGGGACAGTCCAAGATAGAGACAGAGAGAGAGAGAGAGAGAGTGAAAGGCAAAAAAAAAAAAAAAAAAAACACAACAAAAATAAAAAAAGAATATCCATCCAGCAAACTATCCAGAAGAGACATCATTCCCACAATAGGTATGTGAAGTATATATGCATGTAACTGACTGTAGTACTTGGTCAATAATAATGGGATATATGATGTGGAATGATTTATATGTGCCATCAGGTGTTGTTGTTGTAATGATGTTCCAATATGGAACAGACCTTGGACCTGACCTCAGGGGACAAGATCATGTCTGTGTGTGCCCTCGGCGGGGACAACATCCCCTGAGCTGGTTCCACCTGAAGGTAGTGCTGGACCAGTACATGAGGAGGCCCCAGGGTGGGTTCCACATGTGATGTGGCCTGGTAACATGGGCAGATGAGTTTGGAGAGGTGGTTCTGCTGCCAAATATTCCCTAAACATGCTATTGTGTCACTGTTATAGAACATATGTGGGTAGTAATAGTCTACACAATCCCAGAACATGTCCAACAGCATCCATAGATATCCCCAATAACACATAATGTCAGATCTGCAGCAATCACATAACAAGCATACCATAGGCATAAATGGAACCATAATGGCCCTGACAATGGTATGCATGTGAATAGTCTGCAACAGGCCAGAAATGATAGTATCCACACAGGGAACATGGCTACAAACACATAGCATAAAGTGTGGTACAATACAATATCTGTCCCACTGGTAGGCAAGCTGTAGCCATAACTATTGAGTTGTATGTAAAGTTTATTGCTGCTGATATGGTGGGGGTGACAGAGATGTGTATTAAGAACTGTGGCAACCTTGCTGTATGAGTTGCTCAGACCTGTTTCCATCTTTATGTCTTTCAGGCAAGATGTCACATGGACGCCTCCTGGCTTACTCAGCTGATGAGAACGACATAGTGATAAACCACCTAATCCAGCACTACCCTGTACTGTTTGGCCAGGCCGCCCATGAGCAGCAGGAACAGACCGCCCTATGGAATGACCTACTCCACAGGATCAATGATGTCGGACTGCACAACCACAGTTATGAGCAGGTCCGGCATCATTGTTCTGACCTGCTTCACAATGCCCGTCAGCATGCTGCTGCAGTCCGGGGGGATCACCTCGCAGAAGGGGGGGTCATGCCATCCATCCCCCCGACACGTGTTGAGGAGCTCCTCGCCAGCCTTGTGGCACCTGCCCGTTTACATAGCCAACTGCCAGACACCATTGTAGAGGTGGGTGCTACCCACACACCGGTTGAGGAGCATGCAGGTAAGGCCACAGGGCACATCAGTAGACCACTGTTGCATATGCATCTGCATCTGTACAGGTAGAATATGCATATCAAACATGTCATAGATATAGCTTGTTGCTGCATAGTAGTGATAAACAGATTTGCATACATGGTAGTATTGTGGACATGTACTGTTGATGTACTGTAATGCTGCACCCACCCTGTAGCAATGCCACAGGTGTGGCCACTGACTTCACATCTCTCACCCTCTTATGTAGGTCCCTCCGGTATACCACCAAGGCAGCAGCCTGTAGCCGGTGAGTATGATTTATGTTGATGCTTGCCAATGCACAAGGCATGTAATGGCTATGGTATATTTCATGCACACATCTAACACACTTACCCAGAATGCATGCTGTACATGTGCATGTATTGTTGCTGTTAAATGCACGGCATCACAGTGGTGACAATGATGGGGTATTGGAAGGGTATGTAAGACACATGCAAGATAACTAACATCCTGCCATTGTGGAATGTGTCCACAGAGAGTAACATAATGTTGGGAGACATGGCCTACAGTAGGGACATGTGTGAAATATCACCCATCTGCAGTGCAACAACAGTGTATATACCAGTAGTATAATAGCAACCGTTACAGAGTTACACTATGGCATAACATATTACTGTGGTCCACATTATCAGCTGGGAATAGGCTGTAACATGTGGTGTGCAGTGTATGGGACACTGCAAACTGACACACATGCGTAGGCCTTACTTGTCAAGCATCTGCAAAAAGGCTTAAGGTGGGGAGGGGGTGCCAGTGTGACACACTAGTGCACTGCAGCAGGGATCCTAAGGATGCTAAGAATGGCTGTATCTGCACAGTCAGGTTGAGGAACTGTGACAGATGTAACCCTACCCCCAAAGCAATAGTGATGGCAGTGTATGAACACCAAGTGATGTGCACATGAGTAGACCTTGCAATCATGCAGATTTGGGGGACATATGTAGGACAGACTGAACATACACTCCCCCCCTCCCCCCCAAAAGGAAAGATATCTTTACCAGAGGATTGTAGCCCCCCAAACATCTCCAACGCCCAGGTGAGAACTGCTCTCTCCAAAGCAAAAAACACAGCATCCATGGGACCGGATGGTGTCCCTGGCTGTGTGCTCCACGAACTCAATGAGGAATTAAACCCGCAGTTAGGACAGCTGTTTAATCTTAGCCTCACCTCAGGATACGTACCCAAGGAGTGGCACACGGCGACTGTGGTCCCACTTCACAAGGGCGGTGCCTCCACCGACCCTGGAAATTACCGTCCCATTAGCTTGACAAGCCTTATCTGCAAAGCCATGGAGAGGATCATAATGGAACTCATAAATAAAGACATAGGGAACTTGCAGACTTTGGATCCAACCCAGTTTGGCTTTGTCAAAGGCAGATCATGCCTTTTAAACTTGGTTGACTTTTCGAGACAGTCACCAAGGCCATTGATGAGGGAAAGGCAGTCCATACAGCCTACCTTGACCTGGCAAAGGCCTTCGACACAATACCCCACTTAGGTATCATCGAAAAACTCATCAGCTTGAATGTAAACCCATACATCACAAGATGGGTTGCAAACTGGCTAAGTGACAGAACCCACAGGGTCAGAGTTGCTGGAGCCATGTCAGACTCAAAGCCTGTCACAAGTGGTGTCCCACAGGGCTCAGTCCTGGGTCCACTCTTGTCCGGCATCTACTTTTCTGAAGTACAAGCAAATGCAGGAGGGTTATGGCTGACAAAGTTTGCAGATGACTGCAAACTGGGCGCCATAGTCGAAAACACATCTAACACAGATATCCTTCAGAAGGGCCTCACAGAAATGGATAACTGGTGCCAGAGCCATGGCCTAAAGTTAAATGCCAAGAAATGCATAGTCATACCCTTCAGAAAAAACAAGGTTACCCCTAGCTACCATATAGGTGGCAATCCAGTGAGCACAGAAGAAGTCATCAGGGATCTGGGGACCCAGGTTGACAGTAGCCTTTCGTTTGACACTCATGTTGCTAAAGTAGTTAGGAAAACCTTCTACATTGCCCACCTGATCATGAAGGGATTCACATCTAGATCAAGGGAGGTCATTGTCCCCCTGTACTCATCACTCATTAGACCTATGATTGAGTACAATGCCCCATTCGGAATGTATCTGACCCGACACCTGCAGCAGCTGGAAAGGCCCCAAAAGTTCCTCACCAAAAGGATAAAGGGTCTCAAAAATATGTCTTATGCTGCCCGACTGAAAGAACTCCAGCTCTATTCAGTCTCATACCGCTTGCTCAGAGGTGACCTGTGCCTGACATATAAGGCCATGTCAAACCCAGATTTGATGAATATGCTTCACCTCAAAAAAATCTAGATCCCTCAGAACCACAAGGGCGGCAGACTTAAACCTTGACATGGTTATTAATAGAACGTGCTGGAGGGACAGATTCATCACCCAGAGACTCCCTATGCTGTGGAACAAAATCCCAGTACATGTGAGGCAGAGCACCTTGCTGGCCTTGTTCAAGAGGAATCTTGACCAATGGATGGGAGATCGCAGATATACCCCAGGGATTACTTCAGTGTCACTGCTTGACAGAGGCACAGCAAAATAATAGGCATAGTTTTATTCAAACTAAAGGGGTGGCGAAAGCCAAATAACTATGGGCTAGGCTTATAAATGCCCTTGGGCAGATAGCCTAGTATGAACCTATGAACCTATGAACCTAAATGCAGATGGCCCATGCTAGTATACCCCTTCCAGGAGTAGTGACTGCTGTAGTACACATAACATTAGGTGCAAAAAACCATCATTATAAGGGTGTGCACACATATGCACACACAGAGTGCATGCATCATGATCAGCATCTGTACACCTAACACATTCCGTAGACACTGCATGTGAATGTACAGGACATATGCCACATATCGGGCTCATGTACTGTTAATATATGCAGTGATGTGGTCCTATCGCAGATCAAGGAAGGGTGTGTCATATCAATAAGGGTGTGCACACTCCCCATAGCCATGGTATGCTCTGACAGTTTTCAGTGTAATAGTATTGTATTGGTCATACATTGTCTGCTGATGTTGAGATCTGTAAACCAGACATCAGGCATTCACAAATGACATCTGTCCACATATCATTCCAAGCAGGTGTTGCTGAAAAATATAGGGGCTGTGAGCATTACAGCTGACATAACTGACACAGCACTACACATTCAGCAATGGGTTGTACACCTATGAGGTTTGGTGTATAGTACATGGTAGGGTGCAGAACAGGTGCACAGCAATACTGTGTACATGGGTGCAGTGGTATCCAGGGGAGGGGGCATCACCTACTAACACAGCACATGCATCACACACATGTATACTGTTGCTAGCATGGATTGACTATAGCTGCACTGCATGCTGTTGTGTACCAGATGTTATGTATGTTGACAGATGGGAAATAGGAGGACTGTGTATACTATCATTGTGCAACCTCACCTGTGTGTGTGTGTGCGTGTGTGTGTGTATGTATGTGTGCATGTGTGTGTTTGTCTTGGTGGGTGGTTATTTTGTCTGTAGGGTCACTCAGGTAAAGTGGAGGGAGGGTAATGCATGTAGGATGTGTGTCTGCATGTGTGTGTGTTTGTGTGGGTGTCCATGTATGCACACGTGTGATTGTGGGGTTGTTCATACAGCAGTACTTCCTATTGGGATGTGCAGTATATGGACATGGACTGACACATGACACACCATGTATACTTGTCATGTATGTAATCACAGGACAGCGGATAGTATGATAATATCTGTAGCATGGAACATGCATTGGGAGGGAAGGTAGACACCAGGTAAACCCTTAATATCACATTCAGCAGAGAGGTGACTGACAACCCACATATGCAGCACTACAGATGCATTGAGGAATTACTAGACAACACCAGGGAGTGTATCCATATATTACAGTTGTCACATGATAGGTTGATTGAGCAGCATATCTGGCATGTACTGAGCAAATCTTACACATGACACTCCAGTGTGTGATATTATGGAGTGAACATAGTAGCCCCTCACATATAGGGGCCATGCTCATGATGTCCGGACATATACAGGGTGAACACTGAATGATAACAGTGAGGCCGTGTAAAACCACTCCACTCAGGTCAGGGAGGTAATGGAGTAACAAGTCTTGTGTCATGATCACTTGTCTAGGCATTTAGAGGAATGATACGTTAATGAGTGGTATTAATGAGTGTATGCTACCAAGTGTGATGCAGGATGGAGAATGCATGGGAATAAGCGTGGGACTGTCTGTAAAGTCACAGACATGTAGGTATTAAGGTGGTGTGTGTGTGTGTGTGTGTGTGTGTGTGTGTGTGTGTGTGTGTGTGTGTGTGTGTGTGTGTGTATGTCTGTACTGTTATGCAATGCTGTACAGGTCTTAAAGTGTGTTTCTTGTTTCCCCCCACAGGTGGCGAGGTGGGTCAGGGTCTCTCCTGCATGCAGTCTGATGTTGGTGTCCATACAGACACAGACGATGATGATAGTACTGTTGAGGCACAGGTGGGGTTGTCAGGGGCCAAAACAGTGCCATCATTTGACATCCCTTTTTAGCCACCCCAACCCTGCACACAGTTTCAGTGCCTATACATAACCCATCACCAGTGGCCATAGTGGAGAGACAGCTGGCATTTGGTGGCAGTGCACAGGAGAGTGTGGTAAACATGCCTACTGTGTCTGGTCACAGCAGGCATAGCCAGATGACCAGCAGGGTACAGCATAGGCAGATGTCCCAGAGTGCTCATGGTAGGGCCGCTGGTCATCATGCCCCTGGCAGATGCGCCACAACTGGTAAAAGCAGGCACATGTTTCATGCTGTCATGGTGGCGTGGGCACGTATGGAATGTTACACCAGACAGGGCCTGAGGCTGCAGAGGGCTGCTCTCACATCTGCAAGCAACAACTTCCGTGAACTGTCTGGTGCCATCCGTGCTTATACCGAGCTCATGGATAGACGGTCTGGTGAGATGACGGCCCTTATCGACCGTGGTTTGTCCATGCCTGAACGTGTGTTGGGAATGTGGCGATGGCCGTGTGGACGTAGACCAGCAACACCAACAGCTGGCATTCAATGTAAATGTGCTAGGACACCAAGGGGCTCCCGTAGTGGCAGTACCAGCCCCAGCACTGTGGGGGGAGGGGCGCTGTCCACACCACACCACAGCAGGCCATGAGCCCATGGTCCTGGCTGGTCCTAGGAGGGACCTGGTTCCAGCGGACATCTGTCATTATCAGGGGAGAGTAGCACATTGAGGCCTGTACCTGGACATGCCCAGGGAACGCCTGGCAGGCACAAGCCATATGTCCATGGCAGGAGGCAGTGAACTGCACACCCAGCCAGTTATGGCCTGCAGCTGTCCATAAACACCTGTGTAGGGCAGCCAGATGGCAGAACTGTGTGCATGCATAACCACACACTATACGAACACACCTAGGGCAACCCCATTCCTACACACACCACATCACCATGCCCAGTTCACCTCATTACACCCCTCACCCACACACATAGTGTCAAATGTATGGCCCACCCTCAGCCACTGGAAAACCAACAACACACCCTGTGCACATGATGATACCTAAGCCACATCCCTGTCATCCATAATGTTGATGCAGGGGCAGGCTAATATGGTTCTGATGCACACAGTGACTGTACTACAGTGTATCAAAGTACTGCATTATAACATGTTGTCAGGAGTAAAGTTTAATACATACATGTCAGGTAGTGCAGCCATCCAGCAATGATGCATTATAGCTGTTAGTAACACTGGTTAATTGTGGTCTCCATAATGTTATCCATATGTGTTGTAGGTGTACATGTGTCAGCATGAGGATGGTCTGCAGTAATATTCCACAATGGGAAATGGCGCTGTGGTGACACCATGGCTGTGACATATCTGGGGTACAATTGAACACATGTCACAGGTTTGTCTAACAGTTATTGCCTGTGCCACATGAACAGGTGACCCCTGGGACTTGTATAATCTGCAACCTGATGTCGACCCATCCACATACACACACACTCTTACTTGGCAACACTGGGACAAAACCCCTACCTAGGTATGTAGTGCTACTGAAGTGTGTGGCTTTCATTGCACACACCACTCAGCGTTTAGGGTGAGGTGTGTTCCAGTTTACATGTTACATGCAGAACATCCCCAGACATGTACAGTATGCTAATGGAGGATGTAATGGGTGTATATGGACAATACATAGTGTGACATACCTTCATATACACATTAACAGACACATAACAGGCAGACACATGTCCAAGGGACCTAGGCCTATCACTGCTAACTAACTTGACCATGTGTCCAATGTATTACAGGTATGTCGCACACAGCATATGCATAACTGGACTGGATTGTGGTATCAGTTACCTGTATGGTTGATGGTGACAGTGCTAACCATAAATTGGTACATGGGACATATACCGGGTGTACCTTGGTGTAATGACAGTGTACACAGCACCCACATTCCCCAATGGATATTGTACTCCCTGGAACTCATAATGCCACTCTGACATACCCACCATCACACATTGCCCACTACTGTGATGAAACCCATTTTATATCCCAACAATGGTACTACAGGGATATGCATCTAATGCACATGCCACAGGCATGGTAGGGTGTTGCATTGCCATGCAATGGCAATGTGTATTGTAATAGGAGTATGTGGCCTCAGAATTCTGTACCCTACAGATATACGGACATGCACACATACACACACTTGCCAGAACTCAATGGGTATCCCATGCCTATCGACCCATTTGTACAACACTGTTGTGCTGGTACTGAAAGGCTCATGTAGCCTGTATAGAGAGGAGCATAACAGGGTACATGTAATGTCCCATACAGAAGCAGCCACAACTGACTATGGCAATGGGTGTTGTGTTGATTGTGAAGGCCCTCATAGAATTTCCAAGTACAGGTGCACTAACACAAAGACACTGCTATACTCAGTAATGTACATGTACACATGTGTCAGTACTGGGGTTCATCACTGCAGATCATCATAGCTGTGTACCTAGCTATTGTCCATGGAGAGATGGGTTGTGTACGGGATGTGTGTACAGTGGTATCCTGCCACCTGCCATGTGGCAGCAAGCATTCTATCGGCAGACACCACTGTGCTGACCCTCAGAGTGAGAGTGACATGCATCAGCCAATCCTCTGGGTGCCTCCTGCACATGGCCACTGAGGTGATCAAGTTGACATGTATGCAACATGTATTACAACACATGGTTAGTGTCTGTGATGGAGACCTGTACCCAAGCATGTTCTGTTGACTGTGGTAGGGTAGTGGAGGTACCCGTGGCATGTGGTGCATACAGGGTGTTGTCTCCTATATGTGCCAGTTGTTACACAGCTGGGCAGACATGTCATTGTCAATCAAGCATAGGTTGCCTGTACATATCCCAGTTGGATACCTGCCATCTGCACATCTGTACAGGTAATGACAGTCATCAGCTTGGCAAGTAGCTATGCAGTAGGAAGAATGTGTTGACAGATAGATGTTTGACAACAATATGTTTGCCATAACTACATGTTGGAAGCCCACACTAACATGTGCTGTACAGACGGTAGTCTACAGTTACATTCCACATGTTGGATCATTATCCAGTACGGGATATATACTGTGACACAGCTCACACACCAGGGATACAACAGAGAGGCCTCAGAGTCCAGCTAAGCCTGCAGGTGTTCCTGTTGTTAGTACTACATTTAACACTCAATTCTTGCCTGGGAAAGCACTGTCAACAGTAGTACTGCCATGATACACTACATGCCAGTGTGATAGCACATACCCTGAGCTACTACCCCTGTATGTAACACATTCACATGGATAACAGTGCTGTACAGGCCTCATATACTTGTGTGTCCCAGACAGGACACTCACACCCCTTGCTACTGTAATGACAGCACATAGGCACATGTATTGTACATGGCATTACATACACTTATTAGAGATGTCATTACCCTGCTATGTTATCGGACTGGGTGGTGTGAACTGGTTACCAGGGCTAAGCCATGCTTAGCAGGTATCAACGTTGCTCCGATATAACAGCTAAGCTTATTTGCACAATGGTAAGTGAAACCTAAACTGTGTAAGCTCCCATATGTTTACCCGTAGCTTAGCACTGCTTAGCTTTGCGCAAACCCGCACAAATGCACTTAAAGCTGCTCAAAACTGCCTTAACCACTCTGTATCTGACAGCGCTTGTTCTGCCCAGCAACAAAATGAACAGCCCTTGCAGGTCTTGAATCCAGGACCCTGTACACTATAGTCACAAGACTTAACCACTACACCATGACCACTGTGAAGACAGCTGTTGTTTTTCCAATATATCTGTGAATACACATATTGATTACTATTGAACAATTGCCTTTACTTCCACAATTGTGTAGTACTTGTTATTAATATGACTGTTGCATCACATATGTTGTTTTATCATAATGTACAGATATCCGATGCATATGGTGAGATACATCTGGGAGGGTATACACATCTGTCATGTTTACACATGACAGGAATATGGATATATACATATACATATGTTGATATATGTCTACATGTACATACACATGTATATTCATACATATGTCTGTATACTCATCAGTATAGTGCATCATATATATGGCCATGTGTATATCTCTTTGTATATACATATATATATATATATATATATATATATATATATATATATGCATACATATATAGATATATGTATGTATATATAGCTATATATGTATGCACATCCTATGTGTACAGATATGCCTATTTATGAAGATATATATGTAGATATCTATAACTATATGTGCATACATATCTATCCTGATATACCTATTACTGTCAATATATATGTAGATATCCATAAGTATATGTGCATATGTATTTCTATCTGTATATGTGTAGACATATACTGCTGTGCATATGTATATATTTGAGTGTTTATATGTATATATATATATATATATATATATATATATATATATATATATATATATATATATATATGTACATATACATATCCATCTATGTATGTCAATATGTATATGTGTATATATCTATATAGATATATGGATAATTATATATACAGATATGTTCACCATATGCCCAGAACATGGAGTGGAGTCCTACCCTTGCTCCAATATTCCCAACCTCTTAGTGCAAGGGGATTTCAGGTCTGTACAGCAGGTATATATGTAGACTTTTGCTACTGTAATAGGGGTTCACTTAACAGACATGTTGTGTGTGGGAGGTCACATCTGCTTTTAACATGTGCGCCATTGGCTACTGACAGACATCCTAAGGACATCATAGTAAAGTACCACTGTTAGCACAGTAATGATCCTGTGGACTACAGCAGAGATATGGCCAATAAATGTGGACAGTCTGACACATTCTGGTCAGTCCAGAGGTATACACAGAACCCCTTAGTGCAAGACATTTGACCCAAGCCTGACAATGTGGACGTTAACAGCCATGTGGTTGGGTGTATCACGTAAATACTGGAATACATTTTCCCCCATAGGTTACGCATTCACACACTCCTGT
Organism: Protopterus annectens; assembly: GCF_019279795.1. Lineage (NCBI taxonomy): Eukaryota > Metazoa > Chordata > Ceratodontiformes > Protopteridae > Protopterus > Protopterus annectens. Next base: position 269,671,554 of record NC_056740.1, read on the forward strand.
CTGTCCTGACACATAATAACTGCTGGTGCAGAGGTCACATGGCCACATACTACCCACTAGTTAGTGACATACATCTGTACAGCATCCCACTGCTTTGTCAGAAATACATGACAGTTATGGTGGTCCGGCAGCAGTACATCTGGCAAATATCTGGACATAACATCACACTGGGTAAGTACACTAAGCTGCTAGGCATGTAGCAAAGCACTGTACATGTTACAGGCAGACTGTCACAACACTGGCCCACATTTCTTATGGAGGAATACACATGTACCTGAAAATATAGCAGGGTCTAGAGGCATGTCACAGCACAGAGTAATAGACACTTGTGTGAAAGTGCATAACCACAACCAATGTGAACACAGCCACAGCCACATATGGTAAGCTAGCTTAATATTACAGTATATGGACTGCCTGATCAACACCATCCTCATATGTGCCACTCACACACTAGCCCTACATATACTAGGCCACTGCACAGTGTGGTCTGATGCCTGTCTGTGGTACGGGCATGTGTGTGTGTTTGGCCCTACAAACATGTAAGCCGATAGAGTACCATAAACTGGAGCAGCATGTAACATCAGATAGAACAGGACCAAGGACAATGACATCTACCACAGTCTGTACACAGGCCAAGGTACATATTCGCAATACACACACTGTCAACAATCACCATAAGTACACAGACCTCAGTACTGTACACACAACCACAGAATGCCCAGGTTATGAACTCAAATATAACCCCTACTATAAAAAAAAAACAAAGGAATCCCAGAGACAAGGCTTCAGCACGCTACCTTTTAATAAAATAAGACCAAACACAAAAAATAATGTGAGCGCTTTCACACAGCAGTGCTTCTTCAGACAAATAACCACATTTCAATCAGCATTTATATATTAAAAATCAACAATCAATTATTAAAATGAGCAATTGTCACTTAGGTAAATCCTTGGACTTCAAAACAGGCTTTAAGGAAACCCTATCATTAAGCCCAGGTTTCCTATCAGCACAAAACCTCAAAATCCAATGGAGCTCCCTCTGCTCTGTGTAGTTCCTTAAATCACCACCACATGGATTTTCAGGCACAACCTCCATTATTTTAAAAACAAAACTGTGTGTTAAATCAGAATCTACCACATGTTTAGCCAAAGTATTAGTCAGTTAACTCTTTTTTATGGCATAAACATGTTCACGGATACTCTCAAAGAGCATTTGGTTTGTTTTTCCTACATAATAACAATTACAATCCCTGCAGGTAGCTAAGTAGACTAAATCCTTAGTCTTACAGTTGGTATTAACTTTAAAAGAAAAAAAATCTGTCCAGAGGCTGGATGTATAAATTCGTTAGAGCCATCAATGAAAGAGCAATATCTACAGCTCCCGCAGTAGTGGGTTCCTAAAAAAGGTTGTATTTGGGGGGCTTCCTTATATGTATCCCTATAGCAAAGGTGTCACTTCAATGACTTCTTGTTCTTATAACTAAGTAAGGGCTTCTCACCTACTAAGTCCTTGACACGATTATCAATTCTTGTCTGTTTTGTTTTGGAACAGGACTTGTCGTTCTTTTCCAAAACTGTTTCAAGGTGATCATGAGTGTGCCATCCAATTGCTGGTGTCCTCTCTTCCTCCCTCTGTTCAGTGATGGATCTCATTCCTTCTCTTCTGTCCTCAACCACTTTACAGGAAGTGGTAGTCACAATTCCCCAAAAACCTGCTGTGGGGAATTAGTCTTCTTCCTTACATCAGATGTTGAAAGTTGTACAGACATTCCTCCCATCTGATGAGGTGATATTTTTGGATGTAAGGATCAACAGGGATGCTCTAGGTAACTTTACTACTAGGTTATATAGGAAACCTTGTAGACAGAATACTGTTTTACAATGAAGCAGTATGCACCCGCCACATCTATATAATAATGTCCTGAAGAGACAAGGTATGAGAATGTCAAGATTGAATAATACCGAAGAAGGATTTTCAGATGACATAGGGACACTCTCAGAAGAGCTCCTGGCCAGAGGCTGTAGCTGTTTTGAAGTTGAAACAATGATTAGAGAAGCTAATAGCTTTAGGGCAGATAGAGCCAAGCCCTATTTCTCTGACAAGGGAGATTCCCATGATACGAGACTTGTGCCACAACATGGTGGACATATCCCCTTGACATTGTCATACGCCAGTGACATTAAACAAGTTAATGATGTGATTTTTTTTTCAAATTGGGGCATTTTAACAACTGATAATCTTGTCAAGGACCTAGTAGGTGAGAAGCCCTTAGTTATAAGAACAAGAAGTCATTGAAGCAACTCCTTTGCTATAGGGACACATATAAGGAAGCCCCCCAAATACAGCCTTTTTTAGGAACCCACTCTTGCGGGAGCTGTTGATATTGCTCTTTCATTGATGGCTCTAATGAATTTATACGTTCAGTCTCTGGACAGATTTTTTTTCTTTTAAAGTTAATGCCAACTGTAAGACTAAGGATTTAGTTTACTTAGCTACCTGCAGGGATTGTAATTGTTATTATGTAGGAAAAACAAACAGGACGCTCTTTGAGAGGATCCATGAACATGTTTATGCCATAAAAAGAGTGAAGTGACTAATGCTTTGGCTAAACATGTGGTAGATTCTGATTTAACAACCAGTTTTGTTTTTAAAGTAATGGAGGTTGTGCCTGAAAATCCATGTGGTGGTGATTTAAGGAACTACACAGAGCAAAGGGAGCTCCATTGGATTTTGAGGTTTTGTGCTGATAGGAAACCTGGGCTTAATAATAGGGTTTCCTTAAAGCCTGTTTCGAAGTCCAAGGATTTACCTAAGTGACAATTAATAATTGATTGTTGATTTTTAATATATAAATGCTGATTGAGATGTGGTTATTTGTCTGAAGAAACACTGCTGTGCGAAAGCGCTCACATTATCGTTTGTGTTTGGTGTTATTTTATTAAAAGGTAGCGTGCTGAAGCCTTGTCTCTGGGATTCCTTTGTTTTTTCTTTTTATATTGTTGGCTTCCAGAAACCCCAGCTGGGCCCATTGGAGGCATTTTGGACTTTCATAACCCCTACTATACATAACGTGTAGCAGTCTGATATCTCACTGGCTTGTTATCAGATATGATGTCAATAAATTATGGTGTACAGAACATATCCACCTCTTACTGCATGACATATGTACAAAGGTTGACAGAGTTGTGGCTGGAGGAACATACACAGGGCCAATATTGACATGTTGCTGTGATAACCTCATACATTTACTGTTGTAACAGGGTTTGTTGTGACATATGTCCTATGAGGGATATGAAGTCTGTAACTCTCATGGTTGTCAACATGCAGTGACTGCAATCCTCATACTATGCTTCTGCAGTTCTCAGATAGGTGCTCTGTGAGTAACACAAGAAATAAAAGGCACTACACACTGCCCAGTCTGCAGATGACCCTACAGATGGGGGTTTCCTCAAAAACATAGCACTGTCACGACAGGTATTAAAACATGTAGACCAGCCATATCCACACACACCCTGTTAAACCGACATTACTCCAAATGCAGAATAGCAACACTTACATTCTGTAGTCATGTCAGTCACATTCCCCTCCTGTGTGTTGGCCTGCTTCCACAGCATATTTTGTTAGAGGTAAATCCCAAATCCATTTGTGATGCTGTTTGCCAAACACCAGATCTAGGCCCTGCTCACAGTGAATAAAAAGGCCCAACACCAACATGATGTTCCTAGACATTGGAGTATGTTTCCATGCAATTGGATATGGAAATGTTACCACAGCTGTTCCACATGCAATCAGCTGGAGAAGGGCTGCAATTTGTGCAGAGGCCATCAGCTGATCATGAGCATCACTTACATAACACATGCTGCTGCCTAAGTAAAGCAGGTGTAGTTCTCCACATACATCAGAGAGGGAGTGAAAGAGACAGACAGAGGCAAAGTAAGTCAGGGAGGGGGTAGGAGAGTAAAACCTAATCATGTATGTGTCACACACCTAGTAGTAGAGGGTTTCAAATCCCTGACTGACTATGTATTGCTATCACATGTCTATGCAGTTATTGCATGCGCCACATAGCTTACATGTTGAGGAGCTGCCCATATGTATATGTGATGGTGAGTGACATCTGCAACAGTGATATGGTAGCGATACGGTGGGTGTAGTACATGTGCCTGTCCACATGAACAGGTGTCAGCATCAACACAGCCACACTCTCTCAGGGACTCACACACATTGACACACTTTGCAGGGTCAGGAATACATTTCCTAACTAGTTAGTTTGCCACAATATAGTACTGTGCAGGCATCACATGTATCACAGGGGTTATCCGGAGGTTTTATAGGCAAAGGGTATGTGAAGGTGTCTGACATCAGACAGCATGCTTCAGTATGCCAATGGGGGTTGTAGTGAGTGTGAATGTGGTTGAAAGCATCATACACCACACACACAGATAGAGGGTGCCAGTACTGACATGCATGCATGCATTGCTTCACAGGTGTGTAGTGGCTGACTGTGCCAGAAGGCTATACAAGGCTAGGTGAAGGGTATATCTTGGCATCAGGCCACATGACAATGGTCTGCAGTGTGGTTCAGGGGTGTAGTGTCTGGATTGGCCCACACAGGTGGGTATTGTATTCACCATCCAGTCACCTGGGTAACTATTGTGTGTGGCCATTGCTGTGTAATGCTTGCCATGTATGTGTTCTTTAGTCCATGACATGGATGCTGTCTGGGATGTGCACACATCCCACACACATATACAGTGACAGGTGGAACTGTACCTGGGGTGTCTGGCCCATGTTGTGTACACAAATTGTAATCAGATGTGCCTGTTCTGGCCTCATGTGCCGGGAACTGGCAATGGACAGCAGGTTGACCCTGCACCTACATTGATAGCATGATACAGGTATTCCCTGGTGTCAGTGGCAGCTGTCCATACAGGGCATTTGTTTAAGGCATGGTATGTCCTTTGTGGAACACATTTGATGGCACCACAGGTGTTGCAGGCATCCAATGGGGAACATAGTGAAGGCATACTGTCTGCATGTATGTGCCTATTGTACTGATGGACAGGGTGCCATGCCCTCTGTAGTCCACTGCAATCACACCATGGTTACTATCTGTGGACAATATGCAGGGTACTACCAACATAGCGGTTGTTGCCTAGGCAAGTATGTTTGTGTATGAGACATGGGTTGAGAGTGTTCTCTGGGTAATACAAGGGTTGATAACTTTGTTCACCAGGCCTTGATGTCACATGTAGGGGTATGGATTGCCACCCCAGACTCTCAGCTATTTTACATCTGTTATCCTTGTGAGGTGGACATTGTGACATATAATAGGGCCACCGTATAAGACATTTGCAAAACCCACTCCACAATGAGTCCAGTTGTTACACACTCACAGCCACCTCCACCCAGGATACGAACGACAAACATACGCACACACACATAATCACATACTTGCCATATCTGGGTTTAGAACTCCTACCTAACTAGTTTATTACTCTACAGCATTACACAGTTATAGGATGCACCACAGAGATTACTGGAGTACTCCTTCCCCAAAGGGGCATTTCACTGGGTATGACATCAGCAGGCTTGCCAAAGAAGGTCAGTGGAGGTTGTAGTGACTGTGAATGGCCTCAAAAGCATTGCACCCTACACAAACAAAGTAACACACACACAAACATCCACACTTGCCATGTGTGGGAATAGAATCCCTATCAAAGTACTATATCACACTACAGCATTACGCTGTTAGAGGATACACCATGGAGATTACTGGGCTACTTCTTTCCCAAAGGTGTATTTCACAGTGAATGACATCAGCAGACTTGCCAAAGTAGGGCATTTGAATTGTAGTGAGTGTGAGTAGCCTAAAAAACATTTCCCCCTACACAGACACAGACACACACACACACACACACACACACACACACACACACACACACACACACACACACACACACATGGTTGCCAGCTCTGGGATTAGAACTCCTACCTAAGTAGTTTATCACACGACAGCATTGCACAATTATAGGATGCACCACGGAGAGTATTGGTCTACTCCTTTCCCAAAGGTATATTTCACAGTGAATGACATCAGCAGCCTTGCCAACGTAGAGCATTTGAATTGTAGTGAGTGTGACTAGCCTGAAAAGCATTGCTCCCTACACAGACAAAGAAGAACACACACAAACATCCACACTTGTATGTGTGGGAATAGAACCCCTACCAAAGTACTATAGCACACTATAGCATTACGCTGTTATAGGATGCACCATGGGATTACTCAGCTACTTCTTTCCCAAAGGTGCATTTCACAGGGAATGAGCAGGCTTGCCAAAGTAGGGCATTTGAATTGTAGTGAGTGTGACTAGCCTAAAAAGCATTGTCCCCTATACAGACACACACACACACACACACACACACACACACACACACACACACACACACACAGTTGCCATGTCTTGGATTAGAACTCCTACCTTACTAGTTTATCACACTATAGAATTATGCATTTATAGGATGTGTCATGGCGATTATTGGGCCACACCTTTCCCAAAGGTGTATTTTACAGTGAATGACATCTGCAGCCTTGCCAAAATAGGGCTTTTGAATTGTAGTGAGTGTGACTAGCCTAAAAAACATTGTTCCGTACACAGAGACACACACAAACACACACACACAGTTGCCATGTCTGGGATTAGAACTCCTACCTAGCTAGTTTATCACACTACAGCATTACACAATTATAGGATGCACCACAGACATTACTGGGCTACTCCTTTCCCAAAGGTGTATTTCAAAATGGATGACACCAGCAGGCTTGTCATAGTAGGGCTATGGGGAGGGCAGAGTGTGTGTGTGTGGGCTGTAACCCATTCATCTAGAGGTAGACACACCACACGCGGCACACACAGGTTTGTATTCCGCAGGTACATGTATACAACTGCTAGATGACTACTGCCTTGTACAGTCATGTTGCACAGATATAACTTGCACCACAGAGTCTGTAATGATGATAGATACCAGTGGCTAATTTCTACAGTGAGTGACATTTACACATCATGTGGTTGTAGCCATTTGGCTGTGTGCTGGGTGGGACAGGCCTCGTGATGGAAGGCTCTTTGTCACTGTCACTCTCTTCCACACATCTATGTATGTCTACTTTTGGCATATTATAGTGTGTTTTCCTTGGATATATGTCTGTATTACTATCCAATGTGTGTGCAAAGCATGACTGGTGCATACTGAGGAGTGTATGCACTAACATCTGCAACTGTCAGTTATGTATGGTCCACTGTTGGCAGACATGGGCTTCATTTGTTTAAGTGTGTGAGCATGCCCAATATGACCTTTCAGTATGTTGCTGTCTGACATTGCCTTCATTTCTCTAAGTGTGTGAAGATGCCAAGTATGCCCTTTTGTATTGAATGTGTTGATCCATTCCAGGTAGTTTGTACTCCAGTGCAGACCTTTGTGTTCTACACCTAAAGGTAGCAAATTGTTTTTGCAGGATATCTGTAGATCAGTTGACAATATGGGTTCAACATGTGCAAGGGATAGTGTGTACTGTAAGTGATTGTGTCTGTGCTGCTTCTGCTACATGGTACTGGCGTTAGCAGAGATATTCAGACATGTGTACTGTTATACACTGTGATGTTTTATGTCCTCAAGTACTGTCAGGTGGACATTCTTGCCCATGTGATGTCCTGGGGAACACAGGGTGAATGCAGCTGTCTCCAGTATTGTGGGAAAACGCCTACATATTCATGGAAAGTTATGCCATTCTGGAGGGGGAGCTGCAGGCACTTGCTGCTGGGTCTGTGTATCCAGTTCAGCACCTTGGTACAATGCTGGCAGAGGATCTCATACTTGTACATCCATCGACATGACAGTATGGCCTTATCTTGCTGTGGCAATACCTCACAGCTGTACAGATTCATGCAGATTACCCAGGGGCAGGGGTCATAAGTCAGGACATTACCCCTATTGTGGTGTACGGGCAGGTTTGTAGCCACCCATTTTTGTGTTTGCAGCCAGGGATGCTATGTGCACATGGCTGTGTGTCAGACCTTGCACATCCCATGCTGCCCATGCTCCCACCTCCCCTCTATTATTCTATCCTCTTCCATACATTATGCATACATTCTCTGATACTTTCCCTAAAGTTATCACCTCATCACAGCTGTGTTTTGGTGTTGGTCCACAGTTTATGCAATGGGACATGGTGGAAATGTTACTGTGGTTTGTCCACATGGCCTTGCATATGGCTTATGTGGAGTGTGTTATGTTATTATTTGGGTGTCCATGACATAACATACATTGGCAGTACAGATGAGACACAGGCCCTTGGCAGAGGCCTGTAGGCCATTTGGTGGTGATGCAGGACAGCTGTAGCAGGCTGTTGCATTCTGTTACTCCTACAGTCCCAGACTGCCATACAGTATCTTCCTCTGGAGTGGCAGGTTAGGTGTGCTAGGTGCTCATGCCAATATCTTCTATCAGTATTGATCAAATGGTGTGGATGCTGGCAGGGTGCTACTTACAGCTAGAGACACACCTGCATGGGACACCTGCACTGCATGCTGCATTCTTTCGCTATTGCCATACACAGGTTGGGGTCATATTGTACCCATTCCCAACAGCAGGGATATGACCAGAGAGGTACCTGTGGGTGGTGTTTGGGTGACCTGGGTGCATGTGTGCTATGGACACTACTTGCGTCTGACTCACAGATATGCATGGGGCATTCCAGTTATGCTGGTATGTGCAGGAACATCAGCTGTTTCCCAATACATCAGTCCTATCACCTTTGTGATCTGCAAGTGTTCGGCCAGACGACATTGGTATTCCCTACTACAAGCCCAGATAATGTGATGCATACCTGTATGTACCATTCCAAGGTTGTGTCCATTTCACAGTTACACATTATATACTGTATGTCTGGGGTACTTTTCCCTGTGTATGCTTGTATATCTAGCCCAACAGTCATGCCTTGTCCATCTTTCAGATGTTGACACATATTACCACCATACATTTACAATGGCTTACTGCTAGCATGTGTTATACTGAGGGGAATTGTCTTTGGCACTGCAGTTGTGAGGACTTGCCCTGTCATCGGCAGTAGTGGGCAATGGCCACTAGGTCAAACCTAACATGCTTACATACTGACCACTCTCACATAATCTGAAACACACACTAACCTAACACACGCATACCTGCATATTGTATGAATGCTACAATCTATCCTGCTACCTTGGCCACCTCTGGTCATCTGTGCTCCACTGTTAGTATACTTACACATACATGTTACTGCATGTCTACATCGGATTGGGGGGGGGGCACACCTGACTGTTACTACATTTCTACATAGGATTTGGGGTGGCACACCTGACTGTTACAACGTGTGTACATCAGATTGGGGGGGGGCACACCAGACTGTTACTACATTTCTACATATGATTTGGGGGAGACACCTGACTGTTACTACATGTCTACATAGGATTTGGGGGGGCACACCTGACTGTTTCTACATTGCTACACAGGATAGGGTGGGGCACACCTGCCTGTTACTACATTTCTACATAGGATTGGGGGGGCACATAGGATTGGGGGGCACACCTGACTGTTTCTACATTTCTACATAGGATTGGGGGGGCACATCTGACTATTTCTAGATTTCTACATAGGATTGGGGGGCACACCTGACTGTTTCTACATTTCTACACAGGATTAGGGGGGCACACCTGACACTTGTACATATTTGCTATGACTGTACTGGTATGTTAGGTACTCCATTTCATTCTGTTTTCTAACCTATTATGCTGAGTAGAGGCATATCAGTGTACTGCAGGTCTTAGGTTTGATAGAGCTACATATTAGTTTCTGACTTCCTACCCTTCAGAATTAACATCCCACTGCCTGACCTGATGTAATCTGTCTGTGTAGGCCTGGGGGGGAGGTTACCCATAGGCATCATTCAGAGGCCTTAGCACAGCCTTTGTTTGTGTTTGTCTACACCTGTCCTGCTGGCTGAGACTGTTGTTGGGTATGTGAACCTCCCTGACTGGCATGTGTGTGTGTCATATGGACACACATGTGGCCCAGCACATATCCTGCAGTGGTTTTGTCACCATGTGTAGTACTGGCTATTATGGTGACACCAGTATTTTTTACAGATCTCATGCTGCCACTGTAGGTGTCTACTATCTGCTGGCATCCCATTCAGCCACCTGATACCCTTGCATGTTCACATCCATATCACAGATACAGATAACAACACATACTACTCCATTCGGCAGTTGGTAAGGAGAGTAACTTACCTTGTGGGTGTGCCAGTATTGAGGATGGTGCTGGAGGGCTGCATATGTTGGATGCACATAGTACACTCCCTATACATGGTTGAGCACAGGTAGAGTCATGTTTGGCATCCCTTTTACTGTGGGTGCGAGTCAGAGAGAGGTGTCATTCCCTGGGTCCCTCCTGTGTCAGTGTATGTGCTATGCATTGACTCTTTGCCAAGGCCAGGGCATACCGGGCATGCCTCCTTCTGCCTACTGGGGCAAGCTCAGGTTGCTCCTCCTCCGAGTCACTCTGTGCCTGTGCAGGCTTTGGTAATGGTGGGGGTCTGTGTGGTCCTGCCCCATGCTGTTCCTGCTGCAGCTGTTTCCACAGGATCATATTGTGTAGCATGGCATATACGATGACAATTTGAGTACATGTAGCTGGTGAGTACTGCAGGCTCCACCAGATGTGTCCAGGCACCGAAACTGTGACTTGAGCATCCCAAACACACGATCTATTACAACTCTAGTCTGTGCGTGTGCCTCATTATGGAGTTCTTGTTCAGGTGTGTGTGCATTTCTGATGGGTGTCATCAGCCACGGCCCAAGTGCGTAACCAGCATCCCCCACTAGGTGACCATAAGGGATGTCCCCACTGGCAAAGCTCTGGTACAGCTGTGTCAGATGCCAGATGTGGGAATTGTGATAGCTTCCAGGGCAGCCAGCATACACATTCATTATAATACCCTGGGCATCGCACATAACCTGACAGTTGATGGAAGGGAAGCCCTTGCGGTTGATGTAGACCTTACCCTGCTCACTGGGTGGTGCTTTGATGCGTATGTGTGTGCAGTCTATAGCACCCACTACCTCAGGGTATTTTGCTATTTGGTGGAAGAGATGCATATTGCTGGCCAATGCCTCACGGGTGTTGGGGAAATATACGTGCTCACCGGCATGTGCTGACATGGCATCCAGGAACTGGTGGAGTACCCTGGATGCTGATGCCTGTGAGATCCCCATGATATCCCCAGCTGGCCTTTGGAAGGTACCTGTAGCTAGTATTCTTAGGCCTACACATACCTTGGTATCCACTGGGATGGGTTCCCCTCTGTTAGTTCTCTGTGTGAGGCGTGGCCAGCACAGTTCAACAGTTTGCTGTAGGGGGTCACTGTCCACCCTATAGCGCTCCTCTATCTCCAGCTCATGTAGCCCCTGGTAGGTTACCCTGGGTCTGTATACTTTTCTCCATCTCCTCACTGTGGGTTGGACAACAGCATTCTCATCCACACCACCCTCCGCCTCTACCACATGTTGTTGTATGATAGCTATTGCAGCCCCTATCATTTTGTTGCTTTTGTTTGTTAAAAATTCCCCACTTGTATACACCAGTGGTGTAGAGTATGTGGGAAAAACCAGAGGGAAAGGTATTTGCATAGTTTATAGTAGTCTCTGTACCAGAAGAATGCAAAGTTACTGTAATCATGGCTGCACAGGTAAAAAACACACTCTCCAAAGTGAAGAACACAGCATCCATGGGACCTGACAACATCCCAGGCTGCATTCTACATGAACTACAGAACGAATTGGCACCCCACCTAAATACCATGTTCAATCATAGCTTCACCTCAGGCTTTGTGCCCACTGAATGGTGCATAGCAATGGTTATTCCACTCCACAAAGGGGGAGCCACCACTGACCCCAGGAACTACCGCCCCATTAGCCTGACAAGCCTGGTCTGCAAGGCTATGGACTGTATCATCACAGAACTTATAAACAATGACATTGGTAATCTCCAAACTCTGGACCCTACCCAGTTCGGGTTTGTAAAAGGCAGATCATGTCTCCTAAACCTGATAGACTTCTTTGAAGCGGTCACCAAAGCAGTAGATGAGGGTAAGGTGGTTCACACAGCCTATCTAGATCTTTCAACACCATCCCCCACTCTGGCATTATAGATAAACTCACTAAACTAGGTATAAATCCCTATGTCACAAGATGGGTTGCCAACTGGCTCACTGACAGAACCCACACTGTGAAAGTAGCAGACTCTAAATCCAACTTTAGACCAGTGACAAGTGGAGTACCACAGGGTTCAGTCCTGGGTTCTCTTCTGTTTGGTATCTACTCCTCTGAAGTACAGGCAAACACAGAAGGTCTTTGGCTAACAAAGTTCGCAGATGACTGCAAACTAGGAGCCATAATCAAAACTCCTAACGATGTGGACATCCTACAAAAGGGCCTCACTGAGACAGATGCCTGGTGTCAAAGCCATGGCCTCAAGCTCAATGCCAAAAAGTGCATTGTCATCCCTTTTGGTAAAAACTCTGTACCCATGAGCTACCACATAGGCGGTAGTCTACTTAACACCAAAAGTGTGATAACAGACCTTGGGACACAGGTGGACAGCAGTCTCTCCTTTGATAATCACATTGTCACAATAGTCAGGAAATCCTTCTACGTGATACACCTCATCACAAAAGGTTTCTCATCCAAGAAAAAAGAGGTCATTGTTCCCCTCTACTCATCACTCATTAGACCCATTATAGAGTACAGCGCCCCTTTTGGTATGTACCTCACAAGACATCTACAACAACTGGAAAGGCCACAGAAATACCTCAGAAAGAGGATTACAGGCCTCAAACTGATGCCCTATGCAGACTGTCTCAAAACACTACAGCTTTACTCCGTTGCATATCGCCTACTCAGTGGCGATCTCTGCCTAACATACAAAGCTATGTCAAACCCAGAGCTTTTGGTCATGCTCCACTTAAAGATATCCCAATTCCTCCAAGCTACACACTCTAGGGACCTAAACCTTGTCACCATAATAAACAGAATATGCTGGAGGGATAGATTCCTGTCATAGAGACTTCCCATACTCTGGAACAAACTACCTATCTATATCAAACAAAGCTCCTCGTTAGCACTCTTGATGATTGGATGGGAGATAGGAAATTCACCCCAGGGATCACTTCTGTGGCTCTGCTTAACAGGGGCACAGGAAAATCATTTTCTTGGGTGGCGAAAGCCAGGGTACCGTTTGGCTAGGCTTATATAGGTCCTAGGGCTAATAGCCTAGTACCTACCTATGAACCTATGAACCTATGTTCTGGGCTGGGCTGCTACCTGTGTAATTGGCTGATTCTGATACATTTCACCTGCCAGCTGTGCTAGCTCTACTTGCTTACCTTCCTACTGCTGTTTTCCCTTCCCATTGCCTTCATGTTTAAGCTCAGGGGCACACTGCGCAAACACAGTGCTCAAATGTGCACAGAGCTGCTATTTCCTGGTTTACTTTTTTATCCCTTTAAAACCCAG
>NC_056740.1:269690158-269817658 GCF_019279795.1 Protopterus annectens
GTAGATGAAACAATTGGCCCTGCTTCTTGCTGTTCCAATTGTTACATTGCAGGACTAACATGCATTTGAGTAAAGCAAGCTAAAATATAGGTTATTGCCACTGTTTGTATGAGACGAAAATACATGAATACAATCATAGTTTTGTGTTGTTTATCCTGGCAGGATCAAACCAGATACTGTGGATAGACAATGGATATGAGAGCTGTCTTTGGATGACATGAAATGTGTATTTAAATGAAGTGAGCTGGAATACAAGCTGTGATTACTGTTTCTCTGAAACAAAAAATAATATAATATCTTTTTTTTTATTCTGACAGTGTCAACAAATAATTAAATAAATAAATAAAAGTAAATAATAAGTAAAGTTATCTTTTTTATCCTGGGAGAGACAAACCAGTGTTTATGTGAACTGTCTATTGATGAAATGATTGGCCCCAGCTATTTGCATCTGTAATTCTGGTTTTACAAAATCAATATGTATTTGGGGGAAGCAAGCAGAAATACAAGTATACTGTTCTGTAAAATAGAACTATATTAATGTATTTTTACATCATGGTTAAGGGGGATGTTTGTAAATGAAATTACTGTCCCTGTGATGTTGTTGTTGTAATTCTAGCTTTGCAGGACTAAGGTGCATTTGGGTGAAGTAAGATGGAGTACAAACTGTGACTGCTGTTTATGTAAAATAAATACATTGACACAACCATTATTTTCTTATTTTATTAACCTGGCAGGGTCAAACCCTTTGTTTAGTTATTAACAGTCTTCTCATAAATAATTTCCTACTTATAAAATTGCTTGCTGTGGTACTTTCTGTGGTGATATTGCCTTCACTGGGATTCTCTTCTAGGCTATCATAATCCATATTCAAACTAAGTCACTATGGAATGGGACTGTGACTTGCTTTGAGTAACCAGGTCTCACCTGGGTATGCCTTGAAATAGCTGGCACTGTTTGTAAATTTGCTATATGCTGGGCAGGAGTCACCTGCCTCCACTACCACAGCTACACCACAGTGATGTGTAACATTTCCAGACTGTGTCCTCCTTTTGCAAATTCCTGGATCCGCCACTGATAATTAACCTTCACACATTGTATCCAACTCAGTTTAGACTTGTTAAGGGTAAATCATGCTCCTAAATCTGGTGAACATTTTCAAAAAGTCACCAAAGCAATGGACGAGGACAAAATAGTGCATACTGTTTACCGTATTCTGGCCAAGGCATTTGACACAGTATCTCACTTAGGCATTATAAATAAGCTCACAAAATCAGGTACACACTAAACTGCTATATCATCCACTGGATAGCCAGCTGGCTCAAGGAAAGGACTGAAGAAGTGAGGATTGCATAGCCTACCTCTGCTAAATAGTAGGTCACTAGTAGGAGTCCATCAGTGTTCGATGCTAGAGGGATACCTCTTTGGCATCTACATGTTTGATGTCAAGGCTGACATCAAAGACATCTGTCTGCACAGATGACTGTAAACTAGGAGCAGTCATGAAATCCCCCAGTGATACAAATACCATCTAAGAAACCCTGACATAGACTAATAACTTGTGTCAGAGTCACAGTCTAAAGCTCAATGCCAAGTAATGCATAATAATCTATTTTTCTAAGATGGCCATCCCTGCAATTCACTACACTGATAATACACCCATGAGGGTAGAGTCTGTGTTCAGGGATTTAGGAACACATGTAGACAATGACTTACTGGTTGACAATGCTCCATTTGGTATGTACCTAACCAGGTATATGAAGCAACCATTGTGTCCACAGAGATTATTCACAATAAGAGTATATGGTGTAGTCAATATGTTTTATATGGACTGCCACAAAGCCTTATCCTTATACTCAATTTCCTATTTACTGCTAAGAGGTGCTCTATGCCTGGTCTAAAAAGCATCTTCTGATCCTACCTTAATGGTCCTTTTGCACATTCACAAAACAAACAGCATTAGAAACACTTAATCTAGGAACCTCAACCTTGCCTGCAACATAAATAATACATGTTGGAGAGACAGGTATGTGTATCAGAGACTGCCCCTTTGCTAGAACAAGCTTCCCATTCATATGAAGCAAAGTTCTTCCCTGCAATTATTAAAGTGCAGCTTGGATCAGGGAATGGGGAATTACAAATTTACTCCTACCCTGCTGCCTATGCCCCTATTAGAAAGATTTAGCTTGCAAATGCTGAACCACACATGCCCAAGTTGTACATACCTTACATAAAACCTATGAGATCCAAACTGGTCCGTTACATTTGGGTGTCATGACATGACCAGGCTTAAAAGAGCCTTCTAAGGTCATTACCGTAGTAATCACTATGATCCAATGAAAACATACAAATGAGTTTCTACAAATACTAGCGGGGATTTTGAGATCAATTTGCTTATTACCTGCACCAGTTAGCATACCTGTTGACTATACAGACTGTACAGATTTTCACAGAATGTCCAGATTTTTGCCTCATATTTTTGGTCTATTTTTCATAAAATTGTGTTTTTTCTGGCAAATCACCAGCAACTCATAAAAGATTAAAGCCAGAAAATAATGATAGACATTTGACTGTCAGACTTCATACTCTTTAGAAAATTCATACTAACACAAAACCTGCTATGCTATCAACCTTCTAAGTTTGTAAGAGCAATATTTTATACTTGTCCCTATTTCTGGGCCTTTGTCTCCCCATTAGTTATTGCTTTGTCCAGATTTCTTGCTCAAAGAGGTTGACAGGAATGCCAGTTAGTGACTTATACATCTTGCACAATGTACACAGAGTACTTTTTATGTCAAGAAGGCTTATACATTATTTAAGCTTATGATAGTGGAATGCCTCAATATTAATTGCAAGGGACAACACAATGTTCTTTTCAAACATATTCAAGGACACCCTGTTGCAGTTTTGTTTTTCTTTTTTTACAAGAATTGACAGATTAATATAACAGGGGCTGAAGAAAATTGGTTGGCAGTCAAAACTTGATCCTAAATAAAAACATTGGCTTTTTGCATTAGGATTTTTATTTTAGACTGGGTTGAATGATACATTGTAATTTGTGGGTGTGTGTATATACACACACACACACACACACACACACGTATATATATATATATATATATATATATATATATATATATATATATATATATACACACACACACACACACACACACACACACACACACACACACACACACACACACACATATATTTATATATATATATGTATACATATATTTATGTATAGAATGAGATTGATATATATATATATATATATATATATATATATATATATCTATCTATATATATATATATATATATATATATATATATATATATATATATATATATACTAGCTAGATATCGATATTTATTTATTTATTTGACATTTGTTAACTGGGTTAGTCTGACTGGGTAAAAAAAAAACTTTTTCAGCAGTGACGCGAGGAGAAAAGCTCCAAACATATACAATCATAAAAGTAAAAGTAAAACTTATACAAGTACAAAAATATAAATAACAGAGCATGGTCTAGTTTAAAGTCAAATATATTGTACTGAGACTATGGTATGGTGAGGATCAGGGAATGTGCTTTTTCTCCACTCTACCCACTGATGTATGATCTCAGAGTTTGTATATATAATTAATGTGGGGGTTGCAGTGGGGCTTGCCTCTACCCACAAAAACTTGTTTTCCTGAATATCAACTTTTTAAAAGGTCAATCATATGGTCTCGAACATATGAATTTTGACATTTTAAATTTCTAGCATCTAAACTATATCTATATATACATATACATATACAGATAGAAATAAATATATTTGACAACAGGACGAATGATCAAACTGTTCTAATACCGAATATAAACCAGCAACAATAAACACTTCAAGCATTCATATTAATGAAAACACCTAGCACTGAACCTACAAAACATTGCAGAAGGAAAACAAGTTACTTTTGTGTACATTACACCACAACTGTGTGAATACTGTTTTTGCTATGGAAAGGATTTTTTTTTAAGTATAAGGTTAGACTTACGGTTAGGGACAGGGTTAGGATTAGGGTTGAGGTTAGCATGCATTACTTAGTTGGGAAAGGGGTAAGCTCTTCACTTTATTTACTACTCACAATGACAGTATGATGGATCACTTTGTCTTTGTAGTTAAATATAGATCAAACTTCAAATCACACTTTACAGTGAAACTTGGTAGCCTTATTGTTGATAACACACTATCTGTTATATCTTTCAATGTGTATTTTTCTTTATTCTTTAAGCAGACCATTTTAATATAAGAAACATATGCAATAAAATCCATTGACTTGAGGAAGGCATGCAGCTGCATAGAAACAGCATTATCTCTGTCTTTAAGGTTGACAAAAGTCTTTATCGCTTAAGATGTCATTTCTTGTTCCCAACTATCTCAGAAGTAGCAGCATACTTTTAGTTCAAGAAGTTTGTCTTGATACTGAGTATGGAAATCCAAGCTTCTATTTAGGACAAAAACTTCTAACCATCTTCTCATACAAACTGAGATATGTGGCTATACTAAGATCTCTCTTGGACAGCAAACATCTTCACATTTCATTCCATACCTTCCTGATCAAGTGCTACCTGAAATGTAGTGTTGGAGCACTGCAGTGACTCTAGTCAGTCTTCTGGTGTTTAATCTTCATTGTTTGAGAGGAGGCATCTAACATTAAGAGTGAGGTTAACTGTAGCATCTTGCAAATGAGCTCTAAAGATCAGCTTGCAAAACAACTTCCTACTTGACAGGATAATTTATAATAGGGCAAAGGCAGAAATTTATATAAATCTTTCTGTGACAACTGTTCAGCATGTCACAATGGACATTCAAAATAAATAAAACTGATGTACTAATCCATAAGAAAAATTGACATCCCATGTAAAAAAAGGTATTACTAACTCTGATTGATTCACTGACCATGAATCAAAAGTATTCACAAAGTCCACTGAATATGATTTACTAATTTTGGCTCCCTAATGAAATGTCAGCAAGCCTCCCCCCAACTTTGAGATCACTGCACCTCGGACAAAAGGGACGATTCCAAGAAATGGCATCTCGGACGTAATATATGTAAGTGTATTCTTTGGCCATTCAGTCTCCATATTTCAAGACTCAATCTAGTGGATCCCGATATTTCATTTGGTTACCCTAATGTCTGAACAGTATATGCAAAAATTATTTTTTGCCACCTTTAGCATATTTCTTTTGGGTTTGCTAAGGACTTGAGATTGATAATTATGAAGTTACTATCAGGAGAAATGGAAAACCAAGAATTTTACTGAAATAATGTTATTCAAGTGTCTGGGGCATATTGTTAGAACAAAAACTAAAACCACAAAATTAAATAGAATCACAATATTTCATTTGAAGGCAGACCCAGTAATTTAATTTGTCTAAACACATGTGACATAGCAATAAATAAATCATAGGAGTACCAGGAAAACAGATATTACTTTTATAAGCTCTCTTAAGAAAAAGACTAAATAGCTAGTTGTTAATACCTCTCTCTCTTCTTTTGCAACAAAAGCCTTAATAACCTTTACCCCAGAACCAGATTAATTACCTTCTGGAATGCTTTGATACAAGCCACTTTCTGTCAGATACATTTCCTGTTTAAAATGAACGCAATATATATAGAAAATAATCTGCTAGAACTGCTGGACATAAGCAATAACCTGTGAGGCTCATCACAAACTTTTGAGATGGGAGTTGACTTTGTAGTTGTATGGTTAGTGCATGCCTTAAACTGTCTATAAGTTAAAATAAGATTCCTAAAGAAAAGAAACATTCTCTAGTCTGCCTGGTTCCAAAGATCACTAATCATTTCTTCTCAAATGTGGAGTGCCATCAATTTATCACCCTTTCATTGCTGGCTACAAATATGAAATACTTGTACCAAGCAAACATTGTAATTTGTTAGCAAGTATGGCCATTTCCCCAAAGACCACATTGTTTCACAACAGAATCCAATACTACCAACACTGTGCGACCTGTAAAGGATATTGTATTGGAAAATACAGTCAAGGATCCATTAAGTGGTGCTGTCATTGCAGATCATAAGACGACTTTTAGTAATGTCAACCATACTTGTGTGTTGAGCCAGCTAGAAAAATCCAACTCTGAAGAAGGAATTTTGAAGTGGTTGTCAAACTACTCCACTGAGCAGCACAGTAATAATTTTCAGAATATTATTTAAGACAGTTATAGTTCATTCTTTGCTAGATCAGAGTCCTGAACTCTGATTGCATTTATTCCCAGTGTTTAACAGTAACATTACTACTAACCTACTCTTGCTGCCTGGAGCAAGAAACACAGATGGCCAGATATCTTTAAGCAAAAACTTAGCCAAAACATTGAAATTGGCCTTCATTCTAACATTTTTTTAATATATGGGACTGCTTTGGTGACAAAAAAAGATGACTATCACCACATGCAAAGTGTAGGCCATGTTGTTAGTCACAAAAATGGTTGTCAATAAACCTTGGATGCCCGATTTTTACCTGAGAGGAGCACATGCCAAACAGGCTGATAAAGTCTTCCTCCTTAAAAATATTGGTCTAAATTCATTACTTTCAGCAGCTGAATGAAAGGACTTATTGCAGTGTCTGGAAAAACAAACTGAAAAAGCAAATGAAAAAAAAACAGAAACATAGTGGACTTCTGGTATGGCAAGCAATGGCTGTGCATATAGAACCTCTCTGTTGTTCCCTGTAGAAAAAAATATCTATCTGTCTATCTATCTATATATATATATATATATATATATATATATATATATATATATATATATATATATGGGTCTACTGTATTTGGTCGAATTTCATTGGGTCGAAAATGATTTCAGGCAGCCCACTTCAATGAAAGCTCATTTGACTGAAAGCACATTTGGTCGAATTTCATTTAGTCAAAAATGAAATATAGCTCCTGACCCACTGCAGTGTGACCCTGGAGTGAGAATATTAAGTAAGAGGGGGTATGGGGGGCACAGCCCTCCATATTGGGTGGTGTGAGGGACGAAGCCCCCAACATAATTGTAGTGTATTCACTGTCATATGAAGGTGTAGCCACTAAAAATACATTGAATTATATATATTCAGTGAAAACTATTTGCAAAATGTGGGGGGCTACACCCCTCATAGCCCCCAATGTGGGGGGCTGTGCCCCCACCCCCATTACTTAATATTCTCACTCCAGGGTTGCACTGCAGTGGAGCAGGGGCTATATTTCATTTTCGACTAAATGAAATTCGACCAAATGTGCTTTCAGTCAAATGGGCTTTCAGTGAAGTGGGCTGCCTGAAATCATTTTTGACCAAATGAAATTCGACCAGATAGATGAGATCCATATATATATATATATATATATATATATATATATATATATATATATATATATATAATATCTATCTATCTATCTATCTATATATATATATATATATATATATATATACATATATATGTGTGTGTGTGTATATGTGTATATATATATATATATATATATATATATATATATATATATATATATATATGTGTGTGTATATGTATATATATATATATATATATATATATATATATATATAGCAAGAGAGAGAGAGAGAGAGAGAGACAGTCGCGGTGGTGCAGCGGTAGCGTTGTTGCCTCACAGCAAGAGGTTCTCCCATTCGATTCTTGGCTGAGTGCGGGGAGTGCCTTCTGTGTGGAGTCTGCATGTCCTCCCCATGGTTGGGTGGGTGTTCGAAAGACATGCGTAAATGGGCTTGCCTTTTCTGAAGGTTGAACGTTGAGCTGGCACCTCGGCATTCGTGAAAATCTACTGCCAATCATTTGGGGACCGGAGTTCCGCTGTGGCAACCCCTAACCGGGAAAAGCCGAAAGACAACAACATATATATATATATATATATATATATATATATATATATATATATATATATATATATATGTATGTATACATAATAGAGTTAATCCAGGGAGAGCCATTGTGCAGGTAAAAAGCAGCAGAGATCTCAATAATGGTGACTTCCTGAGAGTCAGCTGAGTAGAGGTGGAAAAGATTATTTTTAGAGGTGAAGAAGTTTAATCTTAATTTGGAAGAAAATAGGAAAGTGACAGACAATTGTAAATTGGAGGTTACAGAAATAGTGAATGAGCACTGTGATCTACAGAATCTGATCCAAGAAATACAAATGTTAAAGGTGAAACTTGATGCAACAGAAGAAAAGGTAGAGCTGCTAGTAGTGACCCTTGTTGATCAAGAGGCTAGACTGTGGACTAAAAATCCTTCAAGTCACAGAAATACTAGAAGGAAAGGCAGGCAATGACTGTACATGATTAATGCTGCAGCAAGAAATTTGTATAGAAAGAGATAACAATTGTTGTACTGAGGTTTGCTTGCAGAGGCAGGAAGAGAAAAAATAATTCTTAGTGTGAGATCTGTCACGTGATGGGGTAGGCTCCATCCCAGCATGCTCAGAAGTTTTGTAAAGCAATTAGGCTCCTACAATTAATTGTACTGGGGTAGCCTTAAAACATATTAGTGGCATGAACCAGCAAAATAGAATGAGGTACCCAGATTGCTAACACAACTAAATGACAAGGGGGCTTAAATGTCTAAACATACTATACATGTCTGGTTTACAAATGGATTAAGAGATTAATGAAGAAGCCATGGGAATTGATTTAGGCAGGTGAGGGCATTCTCTGCACCTGATCAGTATTCATGTGTGATACAGGATCTGAGAGGGAGAAGCTACTCTGGTTACAATAATTGATGATGAGAACATATATACACCCCTAAAATTAATGACGGTTACATAATTTCTTCTTCTTCTTTTGGCTTTTTCCCGGTTAGGGGTCGCCACAGCGGATCATCTGTCCGCTCATGATTGGCAGTGGAGTTTTACAGTGTCAAGTTGTCAGCCCAGCTCCCAACCTTCCACAGAAGGTACACACATGCACACTCTCACACCTAGGGCCAATTTAGAATGTCCAGTCCACCTACTGCATGTCTTTGGGATGTGGGAGGAAACCAGAGCACCCGGAGGAAACCCACGCGACCACAGGGAGGACATGCAGACTCTGCACAGAAGGCACCCCAGCTGAGAATCAAACCGGAGAACCTCTTGCTGTGAGGCGACAACGCTAACCGCTGCACCACCGTGGCTGCCAAATGACTGTTACATATACATTACTGAATTAAGTTAAAATATGGTAGAGATATGGAATGCATACCTAACTTAAAACAGAAGAGAGATAAGAGCAGCAAAAGTGCTGGGTGGAGAGCAGAGGGAAGTGAGTCTCTTACAGCAATGGTATTGCTCCACCCACTGGGGGGGTTACGAGACTTATAACTTGGGTACCGAAACAGGGATAAATCTTACTCCTTTGAAGTGAAGATTGTTGTAAATAGTTGTAAATAGTTTTGGTATGAGATTATGGGAAGAGATTGGACCTCTGTATCTATACTTTATTTAATATAATCAATCAAACAGGGGAAAAGAGTAAGAGATGAGGGAGGCAGTTAGTGGCAATATACTGGAAATTAGCACCATAACAGATAAAATAAGAGCAGTATCTTGGAATGTAAAAAGATAAATAAAACCATTTAAAAGGGAAAGGATATACAATTATTGATAAAGAAGGATGCAAAGATAATAACACTGGAAGAAATCCATTTAAGCTGAAAGGAAAATAATAAAATGCAATGTAGTGGATACAAGCTGTTAGGCCAAACAGTATATCAGAGAGCAAGGAAAAGGGGCCAGATAATACTGGCAGATAACAGCTTGTGGTTGAGAGATGTGGTAATATGGAAGTAGATGACTGTTATCTTAGAGCTTGCCAAGGGCCATACATAGGGAAAAGGATAACACTGGCTGCTATCCATGTACCCCAAAGACATAACTGTGAAGGATTAGGACAATGGTTCTGAGAATAATGCATTTTCAGGAAGAAGGACTGATAACGGCATGTGAATGTAACTTGAGATTTCATGAAGGAGAGACAGCAAATGAAAAAAAAAGTTAGAAAAATCACATAAACAGAGAGAAAGGTAATAAATCTCTTAAAACATGTAAGTTTAATCAATATTTGGGTAGAGATTTGGAGGTGAGAAGACCACATGTTTACCTTCTATAGCTCTAATTTGCATTCATGGTGAAGGACTGAGAAAAAGATAGTTTTAAAGGAAGAGATTTTGATTATTGCGAGGTAAGGGTAGGATGAATAATATTCTCAGACGATGCATACTTAGTTACAAAAGTTGAATCTGTGGCTTAAGACATAAATAAGGGATGTGGAGGTTTCCATCTTACATAATGATACAGGAGGAAAAGGTTGGGACATTTTCAAAGAAAACTGGGGGAGTAGTAAGGGAATGAAGGAAGAAATAACTCATGAATAGGACAGACTCAAAGAAGAGTTTAAAAATGGAAATGCAGTTGAGAGAGCAAGATAGGAACCAGCAGATATGGCAGATAGGGGAAGAGATGAGACAAAAATTAAGGGCTTTACTAATTAAAGAAATACAGCTAGATGAGGGGAAAATAAAAATCTTAGAGAAATAAAGGTGATGTTGCAAAAAAAATAGAGAACAGACAAATACATTTAAGGACTGTAACTTTAAGAGAAATATATAGCTGTAACTCAAAATAGGCAAGTAAAGTACGAGTTGCAGAGATAAGGTTACAAAGAGTGGAGAGGGCAATGTAGGAGTTAAGGAAGAAGGAGGTTATAAAATACTGGAGACTCCCAGGAAATTCTTAAAGAATTTAAAAAGTACTTAGAGAGTCTTTGTAGTGTAGAGGAGGAGATGGAGCAAGAAATGGTAATGGAAGAATAACTAGGGGAGCTAAAGTTAAAAAAAAAAGTCAGAGGAAATGGGAAAAGGTTGGTGGTAGATTTCACAAAGCATGAAGCAATGAATGAAATGTCTATGCAATATGAGCAGATGGAATCCAGTATCCAATAAATGTGTGGAAACTAGAAGTACAAACCTTCATAGAAATGTAGGTTGAACTATTTAATAGGGTGAAACAGGAAAAAGAATACAGGAATCTTGGAGGAGAGAGACAAAAGTAGTTTTGCCTAAAAAGGGAGGAACTTAAAAGACATTAGCTAGCATAGATCCATTGCAGTTGTAAACTATGATTGCAAAATCTTCAAGATCATCATGGCAAAGAGACTAGCAAGACATCTTTCACATGTTTAAGGAAAAAAAAAAACAGCTTTATTAATATAAGACAGACAGAAAATAAGTTGAGTTCATACTCCTAGCCATAGAAAAAGCCCTTGATAGGATGGAATGGGCATTCCTATTTTCAGCATTAAAAATACAGTGTTTCCAGAGACTTATATAGATATGATTAAGGAAATACACAAAGGGGCATTGATGCAGGTTAAGTTTTTAGGGAGTATGTCTGTACAGCTTAGACTTACCAGAGGGACCTAGCAGAGATTCACACTTTCACAATTGCAATATTTCCTATACCTGGAGTCTTTGGCTAAAAAGATAAGGACCTCAGGTATAAAAGGCTATGAGCAGAAAGGGTAAAGCTGAAAATCAATTTCTATGCAGAAGATATCATCTTAACTTTAGATGATCCCCAGGGATGAATTGTGAGTCCCTTTTCAAATCACAAGGACATATGGCTGACTTTAAGATTCACAAGAAAAGCTTCTCCTGCATGGAGGCAAATGCACGGCTAGTAACATAGCATTTCCAAAAAAGAAAAAAGCCAGCAACTGTGAGCTGTAAAAATAAATGTAATATATTATAAAGAACCACATAAACTGACCGGTTTCGGCTAAGGCGTTTGCCTAGCCTTCATCAGTGTGAAGGCCAGGCAAACGCCTTAGCCAAAACCGGTCTGTTTATGTGGTTCTTTATAATATATTAAATTTATTTTACAGCTCACAGTTGCTGGCTTTTTCTTTTTTGACTTTAAGATTATAAAATAAATGAAGACGTTGGCTATAATGTGAGAAGTACTGAGTGACTAACAGAAGAATAATCTATATGCCTTTGTGGCCCATATCTCAGCATGATTAGATAATTTTAATAACACATTGGTCTTTTTAAAGTCTAAAATCTATCTAGTAGGAGCTTGACTGACTATGAGATTAAACTGCTACAAAGGGGCTTTGGTTTTATACCCTCTAAGAAAGCATCCATTACAGATGATATAACTTTACTTAACTTATTTACTAAAAATTAAGCCTGTCCGTGTTTTTAATAATAATGGCAAAGAAAGGCAATAACAGTGATAAAGCCTTAAGCAAGCCGAGTGTTCTTTATTCCACCACCTAATAATGCTATTGAATAATTTGGAAATATATATAAACAGGAAATCAGGTCAACCCTGTTGAAACCTTGTAAGAGAAACTTCTAAAATCTTTCTGTAGAAGAAAAAATGCATTATTAAAATGATCTAATGATGCTGAGATATGGGTAATGAAGGCAGATAAAGGTGTGGTTATAGGTTCATAGGTTCATACTAGGCTATCTGCCCTAGGGCATTTACAAGCCTAGCTAGAGTGTGTTTGGCTTTCGCCACCCATTTTAAATTAATTTTGCTATGCCCTTTTTCGAGGTTAGTATACTGTGCCTCTGTCTAACAGTGACACAGAAGTGATACCCGGAGTAAATCTACGATCTCCCATCCACTCATCAAGATTCCTCTTGAAGAGAGTCAATGAGGGACTCTGCCTAACCTGGACTGGGATTTTATTCCAGAGTGAAGGGAGCCTCTGGGTTATGAATCTGTCCCTCCAGCATGTCCTATTTATTTCAGTGCTGAGGTTCACGTCTCTCAAGCGCGTAGCTCGATGGGATTTGGATTTTCTGAAGTGCAGCATGTCCATTAATTCCGGGTTGGACATGGCTTTATACGTCAGGCACAGATCGCCTCTGAGCAGGCGGTATGCCACTGAGTAGAGCTGGAGTTTCTTTAACCGGGCAGCATATGGCATCTGTTTGAGCCCTTTGATCCTCTTGGTGAGGTACTTTTGGGGTCTTTCCAGTTGCTGCAGGTGTCTGGTAAGGTACATCCCAAAAGGGGCATTGTACTCAATTATGGGCCTGATGAGGGATGAGTAAAGAGGCACGATGACCTCCCCTGATCTAGATGTGAATCCCTTCATGATTAGGTGGGCTATATAAAATGTTTTTCTAACCACTTTGGCCACGTGGTTGTCGAATGAGAGATTGCTATCAACTTGGGTCCCCAGGTCCCTAATTACTTCTTCCATACCTAATGGATTACCATCTATGTGGTAATTTGTGGGCACTTTGTTTTTGCCGAAGGGGATGACTATACGCTTTTTGGCGTTTATCTTGAGGCCATGGCTCTGGCACCAGTTGTCTGTTTCTATGAGGCCCTTTTGTAGGATGCTTGTGTCGGCTGGAGAGTTGATTATGGTGCCCAATTTGCAGTCATCTATGAACTTGGTCAGCCACAGTCCTTCCGTGTTGGCCTGTACCTCAGAGAAATATATACCGAACAAGAGAGGTCCCAGGACTGAGCCTTGTGGAATGCCACTTGTAACTGGTTTGGAGTCTGAAATGGCTCCAGCAATTTTAACCATGTGGGTTCTGTCCTTGAACCAGTTTGCAACCCATCTAGTGACATAGGGGTTTATATTTAAGCTGGTGAGCTTATCTATAATGCCCGAGTGGGGTATTGTATTGAAGGCTTTTGCGAGGTCCAGGTAGGCTGTGTGGACTACCTTCCCCTCGTCAATGTCCTTGGTGACTGTTTCAAATAAATCGACCAGGTTTAAGAGGCAGGATCTACCCTTAACAAAGCCAAACTGGGTAGGATCCAGTGTCTGTAGGTCCCCAATATCTTTATTTATGAGGTCCATAATGATCCTTTCCATAGCTTTGCAGACCAAGCTAGTCAGGCTTATGGGGCGATAGTTTCCAGGATCCATTGAGGCACCACCTTTGTGGAGAGGGACCACTGTTGCTGTACGCCACTCTTTGGGTACATATCCTGTAGTAAGGCTGAGATTGAACAGTAGTTTTATGTTTGGGTTTAGTTCTTCTTGGAGTTCATGTAGGACGCAGCCCGGGACACCGTCTGGTCCCATTGATGCTATGTTTTTTGCTTTGGAGAGGGCGGCTCTTACCTGAGCATCTGAGATGTCAGGGGGGCAGCACTCCGCTGGGATAGATATTTGCCCTTTTGGTGGGGAAGGGGGGGGAGAAGTTTGCGCTGAACCTGTTAGCTAGGATGTTGGCAATGTCTGTGGGTTCGGTGTATTTTTTGTCATTTTGGACTAATTCTGAGCATATCTGGGAATTCCCACCCAGGTTCCTAACATAACTAAAGAAAGCCTTGTGATTATCCTTAGTGTCCTGTGCAATTTTTCTCTCGAAGCTGGCCTTAGACGATTTTATGAGTGCTCGTAGTTTTTTGCTAATACTGATCAGAGATGCCTTCCCTTTTTGGGATTTTGCTCTATCATGTAGTAGCTTCCTCCTTCTATTGTATAGTTTGTTTATGGCTGGGGTCCACCAGACAGGATGCCTGCCTTTGGAGGATTGGGTCTTGGTTTTGTTTGGGATTGCATGATCCATGCATTCCTGAAGGTGTTCATAGAATGCGTTTATAAAGGATTCTGCGGTCTGGGCCGTATTTTCCACAGGCCCGGGGGCTTTGAAGGATTCCACTTCGGTTTTGAGGAGTGTGAAATTTGCTTTAGAGAAGTTTTTCACTGTGGTTTTCTGGGCAGGGGCTGGGGTCAGGATGTGAATATCTAGTGAGATTAGTTTATGGTCTGATCTTACCAGTGAGGGATACACTTCTGGTCTGGAGCATAGAGTCCCCATGTTGGTGATGATCAGGTCCAGTATATTTTCCCCTCTTGTGGGAGTGGTAACATGTTGTTCCATAGCATTTGAGTTTATAAATTCTAGGAACCTTTGGGCTAGGGTGTTGGAGCTAGAGTAATGCTCCCAGTCTATGTTTGGGTAGTTGAAGTGACCCAATATAATGGTGTTTGGAGAGACCTTCATATTTTCCAGTGTTCTCAGGAAGGCCGAGTGGGGTTCCTGGGTTTGGGAGGGTGGTCTGTAGCTGGCTATAAACTGGAAGGCAGTTTTACCCACTGTTAGTTGCACATGGATAGTCTCTGATGCTTCGTGCTGTGCCACCATCCTGGAGGTGTGGGTATCTTTGACGAATATTGATACTCCCCTTCCTTTTGTGGTTCGGTCCAAGTTTTGGGGCCGAAAAATATGGTATGAGGTATAACCTGGTAGTGCTGGGGTGATCTCACGAGCCTTGAACCAGGTTTCTGTTACTGCACAGATATCAATGTTCTCCATGCTAAGGAGAGTTTCGAGTGCGTGCATCTTGAGGTTTAGACTTCTGGAGTAGCATTACTCTTAGTTTTTTATCCCTTGTGATACCTATGGAGGTGGGTTTGTCTTTTGAGCCTTGCCTAAAAAAGGCACTATGGGGGATGGCAAGAGCCTTTGCCTATATCCAAAAGCCCAGGGGTGACAGGTGCAAGCCATCCTTAGCGAAGCATCGTGGCTTGTGGAGCATGTCATCCCAGGCTGACAGGCATTGGATCCCCTTTGAATGACACCAATACTTAAGCCAATTGTCATCTTGTCTTCATATTGTGGCATCATTCTTGGTGAGGTTAAGATTCTACTCAAGGTCAGGGTCATACCGGCCTGGGCTACATGCTCAGAGAGCTCCTCTATGTCTCTTTTCATGTAGTCCAGGGAGGTACGTCTCAGGTCATTCACACCAGCATGGACAATGACAGAGTCATATTTGTACTTGCCTTGGAGTGACCTGAG
Source organism: Protopterus annectens (assembly GCF_019279795.1). Classification (NCBI taxonomy): domain Eukaryota; kingdom Metazoa; phylum Chordata; order Ceratodontiformes; family Protopteridae; genus Protopterus; species Protopterus annectens. Next base: position 269,705,998 of record NC_056740.1, read on the forward strand.
TGCTTGTGTTATGTGGTGGATCCTAGCACCAGACAGGCAGCTCACCGTGACATTCTCCTTGTTCAGCCTGGTGAGCGGGACGTCAGTGTGCCTGATGATAGAGTCACCTATTACAAGTGTATCAGGTGTGTTGTTTTGCCTTAAGGGCTGTGACTGTTCGGCACACTGGCTTTGTGAGCTATGTGTTGCACGTGTTTTGTTTTGGGGTAGCGATTGCTTGGGTGTCTGCTTTGGAGGTCTCTGTTGCTTAGGCAGATTTCCTCTGAGTATGTTTTTGTGTGTTTATGTGTTTGGTTTGCTGTCGTGGTAGGTCTATGTGAGACTTGAATTGTAGTGAGTGTGGTTTCCTTCTCCTCCTGACTGGTTATGCCAGTACTGAGTTGAGAGAGCTTAGCCTCCAGTTTGGCTATATGGTTGCATCTCTCACATGTGTTGGAATTTGTTGGGAGGAGGAGAGGGTTGTCTGTGTACATGAGGCAGTTGTAACATTGCCTCAAGATTCCCAGATTCACCAGCTGGACTGGAGAGGAGATTAACAACTGACCTTTGGACATGCTAGAATACTATTGCGAATTCCTTTATAATTAAAAAAAGGGCCAATGGGGAACAAGGTACTCAAGGAGAGTTTGTGAGGGTGTAGTGCTTTTAATTTTTTAGTGCTGACTTATATAATTGCTTTAGTGAGCAAGTGCCAGGCTTTAGAGTAGGAATATGGTGTTTATTATGAGAACTAGATCAGTTCTAAGGGAAAAAGTGAAGAGCAGACTTTGTGGAGCCGGGAATGGTTTAAACCCAATTAAGTGTTGTTGCCCGATGCTGCGCTATGCGCAAAATCACGCAAAGCTACGCTAAAGCGGGTTTTATACAGGGGGGACTTGAAAGAGCTAGAAAATGGCGCAAAACGGCCAATAGACTACCAGATTCTTGTGCTGGGAACACTCCTCCTGGGATAGATAGGCTGCTCTAAGCTCCCCACTGCCACTGGTGAACAAAGAAGCCTCCCTTTATCCAAGAAAGGAAATGGGCAACACAGGAACTTTCCAAAAGTGCAGAATACAGCAAAGCCTGTATTTGGATTACTGTAGGTCAGGAAAGATGGGAAACAAGGATAATTTTTTTTTTCTTTTTTGCAACAAACAGCAGGAAAATGCAATAAATATGTAACACAGGCTAGCGCACTTGAGTGTGTAGCCTCAACAGGTAAATGCAACAAACAGGGCAAACTTTAAAAGTGCAGGTGCAAAAACAACTTTAAACAGTTTAAAACAGTTCAAGAAGCAGAAATACTTGCAGTTTAGCTAGATCAGACAGTCGCCCAGTTAGGAGCAGCAAAAAAAACACTTTTATCAGGTTAGCAGTTGCTCTTTTCGCCTCTCTGCTGCTAGCACCACTCTGCAGGACCACGAGGAGCTTGGCTGAGTAGTAACAAGTGCAAAAACTGCGCCAAAGAGGGTTTTATACAGGGGGACTTGAAAGAGCTAGAAATTGGCCCAAAATGGCCAATAGACTACCAGATTCTTGTGCTGGGAACACTCCTTCAGGGATAGATAGGCTGCTCTAAGCTCTCCACTGCCACTGGTGAACAAAGAAGCCTCCCTTTATCCAAGAAAGGAAATGGGCAACACAGGAACTTTCCAAAAGTCCAGAATACAGCAAAGCCTGTATATGGACTACTCTAGGTCAGGAAAGACGGGAAACAAGGATAATTTTTTTTTTCTTTTTTGCAACAAACAGCAGGAAAATGCAATAAATATGTAACACAGGCTAGCGTACTTGAGTGTGTAGCCTCAACAGGTAAGTGCAACAAACAGGACAAACTTTAAAAGTGCAGGTGCAAAAACAACTTTAAACAGTTTAAAACAGTTCAAGAATGCAGGAATACTTGCAGTTTAGCTAGACCAGACAGTCGCCCAGGTAGTAGCAGGAAAAAAACACTTTTATCAGGTTAGCAGTCGCTCTTTTAGCCTCTCTGCTGCTAGCACCACTCTGCAGGACTACGAGGAGCTTGGCTGAGTAGTAACAAGCGCAAAAACTGTGCCAAAATGGGTTTTATACAGGGGGACTTGAAAGAGCTAGAAATTGGCCCAAAATGGCCAATAGACTACCAGATTCTTGTGCTGGGAACACTCCTCCAGGGATAGATAGGCTGCTCTAAGCTCTCCACTGCCACTGGTGAACAAAGAAGCCTCCCTTTATCCAAGAAAGGAAATGGGCAACACAGGAACTTTCCAAAAGTCCAGAATACAGCAAAGCCTGTATTTGGACTACTCTAGGTCAGGAAAGACGGGAAACAAGGAGAATTTTTTTTTTCTTTTTTGCAACAAACAGCAGGGAAATGCAATAAATATGTAACACAGGCTAGTACACTTGAGTGTGTAGCCTCAGCAGGTAAATGCAACAAACAGGACAAACTTTAAATTTCAAGCACAAAAGCGGGCTAAAGCTGGCTTTAAAGCAGGGGGTTAGAAGAGCTAGGAAATGGCTCAAAACAGCCAATAAGCTACAGGTCACTGGGCTGGAACCACTCCTCAAAGGACAGATAGGCTGCTCAGAGCTCCCCACTCTCACTGGTGAACAAAGAAGCTTCCCCCTATCCAAATAAGGATATGGGCAACACAGGAACTATGACACAGCCCAGAGATCAGAAATACCTGAAGACTGGAATATTCCAGTTCAGTAAAGGCGGGAAACAAGGAATTTTTTTTTTTTTTTTTTTTTTTTTTTTACAGAGTAGCAGAAATTAGGTACAGAAACACAGTAAATGCTTTAATTCGGCTAGCACACTTGAGTGTGTAGCCTACCAGTTAAACTAAGCAAAAACAAACTTTAAAAGTGCAAAAAAACTCAGAAATACAGGCAGGAATGCAATAAAACAACTTTGCAGAGCTTATTTAGTTAAGGAAACAGAGAAGTCTATATATATACAGAAAAGCTGTAAATTGCATGTCATTGAATTTTACAGAGTAGCAGAAATTAGGTACAGAAACACAGTAAATGCTTTAATTCGGCTAGCACACTTGAGTGTGTAGCCTACCAGTTAAACTAAGCAAAAACAAACTTTAAAAGTGCAAAAAAACTCAGAAATACAGGCAGGAATGCAATAAAACAACTTTGCAGAGCTTATTTAGTTAAGGAAACAGAGAAGTCTATATATACAGAAAAGCAGCTAAAACACACAAACACTTCAGATGCAGTGCAACCTAAAGCACTTGAGTTGTAGCAATATTAAGGCAATTACAGTTATAATAAATGCTCTGAAATATACTCAATATATATATATATTTTTTTCCCTTTTTTTTTGAAAGGGAAAAAGGAGAAACAGAAGGCCTTATCAGCAGTTATGGACACGTAATTATTATACAAAGATGTATGAACTCTTAAGTTATCATGCCTTTTACGAACAAGTGGATAAAGGAACAATTAATACTAGGTACAAAGAGACTTACACATTTATATACTGGAGTTTACAAGAGGGTTATGCAGATGAAAATACTCTTTGAATAGGAGTGATATTCAGCATACCCAAATCTCATAAGGACTGCTACAATCCATCCCTGAGACTGATAATGTCAACTTCAGGTTCTAAAACAGAGCCTTTTGTTATATTATGTTGAATATAAGTTGAAACCTGCTGTAAAAACATAACATCTTTCCTATTAGATTCTACTGACTATATTAGCAAGTTTAGGAACATTGCAGTAACAAAGACAAGACTACTTAATAACAGCTGATACTTAACAGTTTATATACAGTCAAATCCCATTGACATTGGTCTTGTTTGGTTTAAAGAATACTTGCTTGAAAAGGGACATTTGGTGATAGAGAAGTTGACTCTATCCCTTCATATTTGGAGGTAGTTTTGTAATACAACTACTTCATTTGTAATAGAATTTTCACCAGCAAATTCAAGGGGGGTGACCTTGAGGGCTGCAATGGCCCCCAGTTTTGTTAATATTGTGTTGACATACTGGGAGACTTGTATATTTACGGCAGTGTTTCTTTACATCTTTTTGAAAAACTACATGTGCTTTATTGCTGATATACCCTTTATTTGGAGTGGTGGCAATAATTTGCTAGCATGATCTCAGGAATATTTGAACAAAACAGCCAAATTCTTGAATTTTACTTTCACTACGAACAGCTACAATATAATATTCTTGGATATTAAGCTTAAAGAAATGTCTGTCAAAAGACAAGTTATTTACCACAGATGCAAAAAAAGCTGTTGCCAGTAAGAGCTACTTAAATTATTGTCACTCGCCCAGTCAGGGTAAAACAGACAAGCATTTGTGGGTTCAGTTCAAGAAGCTTTTTTACACACAAACACATCAGGAATGAGGTTTTGTAACTTAAACTTAAATAAACTTATAAACAGACTCACTACCACACTCATACACATTAACACTTTGGCTGTTCTCTCAAAATGGCACATGCTCACTATTTATATGCATGTGCCTACATCTGGAAATGCTTCTTAAAGGTACATACAGATGCTTTGGTCTACATTCTCAATTTTTGAGAAATAGATCATATACCAAATGACTATATTCAATGACATGCAATTTACAGAAATGATCTTTTGACATGCAGTTATACAGAACTAATTCTTTGACATGCAATCACACTAAATTAGATGCATCTAGAAATATGACTTGATCATGTTACATAAAAGTCAGAATTGGATCTAACAACAGGGACTGTCTTCAAGGAATGTTCAACTTTGGGGGCAACTGGGACATCATCAGGAAAGGGAATGGATACTGAGACATGTTCTTCGGTATGAACATTGGGAGAGTTGCTCTGAGATCTAGAGTCTGTATCACAGGTACGATGCTGCAATCTCATTTCTGATACAGGAAGAAGATGTCTGCAGTTTCTCCTGTATTCTATACCCTCAGATTCCAATAAGTAGGATCTTGGCTTGGCACATATACCTCTCACTTGACCAATTTGATCAAATAATTCACTGTTTGCACTCTCACTGTCTCGCTTTCTTTTAATGGACCAATAAATCTGCTCATTTTGTCATAGCTGAACTTCTGAGAAGAATGCTTCTTAAAAAGTTTGGCTTTGATTGCTCTGTTGTTTTTAGCATTAGGCACTAACAAACTAGAACTGATAGGCAAGGTTGCCCTGGTTTACCTAGACAGAAGTCTCTGAGCAGGTGAGCAAAGTAGGTTGTCACAGGGTATATTTCTGAGATTAAGTAAATTCAAAAAGATTTTAGTATTTTCACACTTTCACCTCTCTAGTAATTGCTTTGAACTCTGTACTGCATGTTCAGCAAGGCCATTTGACTGTGGGTATTCAGGACTACTAGTAACATGGATAAAGTCCCACTCTTTTGCAAATCTCTGAAACAATTGACTGGTAAACTGAGAACCATTGTCAGACATAACTTTGTGCTGACTACCATGGACTGAGAAATTATGTTTCATCTTAATAATAACAGCACTGGACGTTAGGTTAGGTAGCAAATCAATATCAAACCAGTTTGAATAAGAGTCTACCAACACTAAGAAATGCTGATTGTTCCACTCAAATATGTCAGTGGCCACTGTTGACCAAGGTAGTTCATGAATTTGGCTTAGCTGAAGTGGCTGTTTTTGCAAATGCGGCTTAGTTCTGTTGCACATTGAACAAGAAGAAAGCACTTTATCAATGTCTTTTGATAGAGAAGGCCAAAATACTAGTCCTCTTGCCCTTCATTTGTTATACTAGATATCTAGGAGGCCATGATGCAAAATCTGAATATATTTGCATTGTAAGGAAGTAGGAATAATAACTTTTGGACCTTTGAAAATGATACCATCTTCCATCAGCATCTCATCTCAATATGGAAAATAAGGTTATACTTCTGGCAATACACAGGATTGCTTTGATGGCCAGTCTATATTAATGAAGTGGTTGAGCTTTTGCAAAATTGGATCAGTCTTATATGATCTCTCAGCTCATCGAGTCTTGTGATAGATAAACTATGCACTTCCATGACATCAAAGTCAAAATTCTCTGCATCAAGCTATTATGTGGTATTTCTGGGTAATCTGGATGAGGTATCAGCCAGATAAAGAAGTTTGCCTTTTGTATAGACCATTTTGAAATTATACTTTTGTAATTTGAGCATCATTCTTTGTAGTCTTGCTGGAGTGGAATGCATAGGCTTCTTTAAAATAGTGACAAGAGGTTGATGGTCAGTTTCTATCTGGATAGCGCAGCCATAAATATAATCATGGAACTTTGAATGTGTGAACACAATTGCCAAAAGTTCCTTCTCATTTTGAGCATACTGCATCTCAGTTTGAGTAAGAGTTCTAGATGCATAGGCAACAGGCCTGCCTTCTTGAGAAATAACTGCACCAAGGCCAAACTTTAAAGCATCACAGGAAAGAACTACTGGTTTGTAGACATCATAGTACTTTAATGTAGGCGGGTTGGCAATTTGCTGTTTGAGGTTATCAAATACTCTCTGGTGTCATTCTAACTATGATCAGGCAGCATTTTTGCATGTCAGCTCTCTTAAAGGCACTGATAACTCACTAAAGTCAGAGATAAATTTGCCCAGATAGTTAACCATGCCAAGAAAATGCTATAGATCTTGGACATTGTCTGGAGCTGGCATCTCAAGAATGGCTTATTGTTTACTGGTAAATAAATTATCCTCATAAGTAACTTCTGGTAGTCTGAATTTACATTTCAGAGGATTTAGCTTTAAATTCACTTCAGGTGCTCTGGCTAGAACTTTCCTGAGGTTTCTGTCGTGCTGTGCTTCACCATTGCCTCCAACCAGTAAATCATCAACTATTATTGCACACGGGTAGCCTGAAAAAAATTTGCTCCATTGCACACTGAAAGACTTCATTGGCAGAATTTATTCCGAAAGGCATCCTGAGGAATCTGTATCTGCCAAATGGGCCACTGAATGTAGTCACTAGTGAAGATTTAAGCATTACTTGTCAAAATGAACTCTTTGCATCTAAGACAGAAAAAACAGTGGTATTTGGCATGAGGATGGCAATCTCCTCGACTGTATGCATAGGATGATGAGGTCTTTTTAATGCCTTGTTCAAGTCTCTTGGGTCAATGCATATTCTGATTTCATCTGAATTTTTCTTATGAGCAGCTACCACGGAAGACAACCACTCACTTGCTTCTGTGACTGGAAAAATCACACCTTGCTGCGCCATTTTGTCTAATTGGACCTTGATGTTGTCCTGCACAGCTACTGGAACTTTCCTTGCTGGTCTGACCACTGAAATGACCTCTGGGTCTACTTTCATGGAGTACACAACTGGATATTTGCCTAGCTTGATGTTGAAAACATCAGCATACTCTGAGAAAATAGCATCAGTGATGCTGGAACTGGGACATGTGCTTACATAATGGACTTCTTTGGTAAAAGAAAGCAGTTTCATTCTCATACTGTCTCTGAGACCTAATAATTACTGTGCAGATCTTCTGACTACATAGAATTGCAAGCTGTAATTGTTCTCAGCCAAATAGCATGAAAACACTACTGAGACTTCAGTTTGAATCTCTTCACCTCTATAAGCAACAAGCTTCACACAACTGGCCAAATTAAGTTGCTCACCAGCCCTCAATTTAGCAAATGTTTCTGCTGACATCACATTACACTTTGAACTAGTGTCTACTTTTAGCTCTGTGGTTTTGGCATTGATCAGGGCAGTACAAAATACTTCATTCTTTGCCAGCAAATCTACTGCATTAACATTTTACTGACCACTGATACACCATCTACATAGAAAGTAGGGTTGCAGCTCTCTGTAGGATCAACTTGCTTTTTTGAGTGACCTTTCTTAATAACTGAATGAGGCTTGCTTGATTTACAAAACTTTTGAAAATTATTCCATTTTTTACACTTGTGGCATTGCTAACCAAATACTAAGCACTTCTTTCTTTTAGACTAATGATTTGCACCACAGTTATGATAGTTACCAAGACTTGACTTGGGTTTTGCTGACTCACCCTTATACTGCACTGAGCACGCCCTTTTTACTGAGCTAGTCTTGGAACTTGCTAGAATGCTATGGCTCCTCCCAAGGCAACCCACAGGTATTGCAGCTGCCATATGCTTAGGCCTGTTTCTGCTTGCCACGTGCTGCCTGCCATCTACATTTGATCTAGACGCTGTTGAAACCATGCTTTTATTACTTGCAAGCATACTTGTGTGCCTTTCTGTGAGCTCATGGATTTGGCAAATTTCTATGGCTTTGTTTAACATTAAATCACTGTCACAAAGCAAAATCTTTCTCACTGCAACACTATTAACACCACACACAAGCCTGTCCTTTATCAACTCATCTTTCCAGTCACCAAATCTGCATGCTTTGGCGTTATTTCTCAAGTCAGTGATATAAGTTGCAAACATTTCACCTGGCTTTTGGTCTCTTGTATAAAATAAGTGCCTCTCTAATGTAACATTTGTCTGGGGATTGCACATTTCTCTAAATTTTCATTTCAGGTACTCAGGGTCCTCAGTTGATTCAGCCGGTACCACAATATGTTGATTTCCCTCTCTCCTACATATACTGCTGGTGCATACACAAATGAATGTTATCTTTCAATGGCTTCTGACCCAGCTAAGTTAAGCAAACTGAATGCCCTTGTATGTACATCTTTGTCAAAAAAAAGCTGCTTGTATGAAAATATCATATTTTTGCTCAAATACTCTCCAATTCTTTACTATATTATGATCAAACACAACTGGGCTAGGTCTACAAAATGCCTCTGCCATATCAACACACAGTAGTGAAGGTGCTTGAAATTATGTATGAACCTACACACATAAATATATATGCTAGAACTTTATGCCAGTACTTGTAATTAAGCCCAATAGCACAACAGACTCTTTGAAATAACTGCATTTTGCTAAATAAATCTCCATAGCACAAGAACACTTTAAAATCACTGTACTTTGTGAAACCACTCATTATCAGTGTAAGAAATGCTTTGAAATGACTGTACTTTGCGAATAAACTGTACACAGCGGAAAAAGCTCAGAGTAAGAAACACTTCGCAATGAATGACTTTGCAAATAAACTGTACGCAGCACAAAAACTCTTCAAAATGGCTGTACTTTTGTGAAATAACTGTGTACAATGTAAGAAACACTGAAATGGCGGCACTCTGTGAATAAATGCACACAGAACAAGAAACTTTTTGAAATGGCTGTACTTTGCACTTTACAATATAACTATACTTTGCACACAGCAAACTCTTTGAAATAATTACACCGTAGTAAAGCACACATTCTGCAAACACTTTGCATACTCTTGAGATATTTCAAACAACTCTAGTTATGTTTTGAAAGGCTTTGGTCAATGCGAAATAGTAGTTTGTGGCCAAACACGGTCTTTTACTAAAAAAACATGCAGTCACCTTGCTCTTTAAGCTTACGTTGCCCTTTTATAGTACTTGTTGTGCACTTTTAATATCTTATCATGCTTATTATACTTTTCTTCTGCTCATTTTACTTCAAACATGCTCATTATGCAAACCAAAGATAATTCTGAGTCCCATATGAATATTTGTTAGTTTTATCAAATATCACAGTTTTGAACATTTTGTTTAATTAATAATGTGTTTTGTCTCTCTTGTTTGATTAATAATATGTTTCGTGCCTTACAAATAATCTGTTTCATTTTCTTTGCAAATAAAACATTTGTGCAAGTTTTTGTTACCTTAAGTTCATTTCAAGCCTTTTTTTGTTTGTTTAAGCTTTGTTTCACTTAGTGAGCTTAATCTGCCTTCACCTTCAACTCTACACCTCATGGCTTGAAGAAGTTGTTCTCTTAATCCCAGTGCTGACACCATGTCGCTCGTCTGGTCAGGGTAAAACAGACAAGCAATTGTGGGTTCAGTCCAAGCAGCATTATTACACACAAACACATCAGGAATGAGGCTTGGTAGCAAACTTAAATAAACTTATAAACTGACTACCACACTCATACATGTTAACACTCTGGCTGTTCTCTCAAAATGGCACTGCTGCCTGCATGTGCTCACTATTTATATACACGTGCTTACATCTGGAAATGCTTCTTAAAGGTACATACACATGCTCTGTTCTACAATTATGGTAGTATGCACCACACCTGTCAAAAGCATACCAGAGTAAGAGGTCAGATGGTGAGCATTAGTAGGCTCACCACAAATTATTCTGATTTTGAAAGAGAAATGGTCAGTCTAATAATCATGTTTAAAGGAAAGGGATATCTTGTAAGTGTCATTGGGGATACAGCCATTGACACAGAAAAAGGAGAAAAAACGGATCTATATTACATTCTTGAAAGCCGACAATGTTGAATCTGACATTGTCGACACGAAAATAGTGAAACTGCAGAACATCGAACAAGTAAACGGAAATCACCGTAAGTAGAGATTTCTGTTTACTTCAATGTAGTGCGGTCTCAGAGTTGGTATATTTAAGTAGCAGGGGGTGCGGTGGATGCAGCGGGGCTTGCCCCCTGCCTACACCATTTAGTTTTTTTTTTTTTATTTTTATTTTTTTTCTGAACATTCAATGTTTTAACAGTTCGATCACTAAAGGTCGATCTTTAGTGATTCGAACTGTTAAATATTCTATGTTCTAATATAGACCAGAAAAAACAGTATAATCCATTGACTAACAAACACGAAGAAGATGCTAAACCCTCTGTGATGGGTGTGGATGCAAACAAGTACACTTTAGGTTTAGTTTTAACATATACACAGGACACTCAACAATTTCGATATAGTGAGAAATAATTGGCAGATTTTGGCTATATATCATGCAGTGCATAAAGTGGTGGGTGCAGAACCCATTATTATTAATAAAAAATGTTACAGCATTAAGAATATTCTTGAAAGACAGAAAATAGAAACAGAAGGACGTGATTTAAGAATAAAAGGATCATATTCATGTAATGTGTGCAATCAGTGTAGATTTGTAGCAAACAGTCCTTTTTTCTGTTTGAATACAGGAAAACGTTATGCTGCACCAAAAAAAAAATGCAACTGTAATAATTTTAATGTAATTTATTTTTCTGAATGTTTGTCATGCCAGATATTTTATGTGGGCAGGATTATTAGCAAACTGAGTTCAAGAATATATGAACATTGCTATGCAATAAAGAGGAAAAATGGCAAAAATGCTTTGTATAAACGTACTTTTAAATGCACAAATTTCAAAAAGCTAATTGTTTTGTGTTAGATGCTTATACAATCCAATATTAGGAGTGGCTATGCTACGAACATGTTGGACATCAAGGAATACAAGAGGTAAATAAGATTAAATGCTACAAATCTTGCAGGCTTGAATTACCATATTCATTTTAAATGTGTTTTGCATAAACAAAGGTTTAAGACAAAATATCAAAAATTATTTTAAAGACAGGACATGATTGGATGTGTCCTGTGGATTAAGATCAAGTGAAAGAACTGATTTTAAAGAAGGAACTTGATTGGATGTGTTTTTATTTGATGTCATGATTTTTTACTATTTTATGAGCTGGATTGTATCTTGTAGTCAGAGTCTGAATAAGTCTGAATGTGAACAGATGAAAGCACTCACTCTGTGTGTAAAGTGTTGGTTTGAAGGAACGACTCAGTGGATTTTGGATTTTTTTCTTGTTTCTATTTATTTATTTTTATATCCGGTGCTGGGTGTTCTCCATTCTGTTTTTATAAATGTGAAAAGAATCTATTACATTAATTATTTAATCTTATAAAAGACTGAAGAGAGTTACTTTGGCACAATACAAAGTAAAACTTTTTCTGGATGGGTGGCAGCCTCTAAATAATGTAGCTGCCCTTTCTGATGTTTTATTTAAATTAATTTGAGAATAATTTCCCCAGTTAGCATTGTATCCCAGACTATGGACTTAATGTAAAGATTCTGAAAGAGAACAGGGTCATACACAACTTTGAAAACAAGGAACAGGAGTACAAAGCTGAACACACGGCACCATCTATCAATGAATCCAAATAAACATCTCAGAACAAGGTGGTGTATGATAATACATAAAAGGTGCAGGCAAAAACATAATGTAGTACCCTCCACAAAATGTCCTAGAGATGAGAATTAAGCCATACATTCCAGAGGAGTGCCAGTATATAGCACACTGTAGCAAAGTTAGAATAATAACTGCAAACCACACACAAGTACATTGCAGAATGGAAAAATAGGGACAGCAACTTACAAAAAGTCTACATTCCAGCAAAATTATGCACTACACTCAAAAACAGTATAGAGTCAAATAACGTGAAGCAAGCTACAGGTGTTAAACTCTAGATGGGGAACTCAGGCACAGTGCAGTATATATCCTAGATGTGACTTCATAGATTCCTTACAACAGCAATATTTTTTTTTAAACTTTTTTCTCCCTGGGGACCTCAACTAATGACTCATTATCCTGCACCCAGCTGGCCTATTTATTCTACTGGGGGTTAAGGAACTAGGGGTTCTTTGAGAAAGTGACAGCTCAGTAGTCCACTCATTCTTCCAAACTTTGTCACTCATTCATCCAACCTCTGGAAAGTCTCTTGTATCATCACAAAGGTGGCTCCTCTACTGCGTTCTCAAACTACAAGCCAATTGCCCTCCTCCCTCCCATAGCCAAGATTCTTAAAAATGCAGAAACAGACAACTCCTTGACTATCTACTAAGCGATAATCTCCTGTCTGCATCTCAAAATGGCTTCAGTCCTAAACACAGTACAACCACTGCCCTTGTTAGTTTTGCAGACTCAATCAACCATCTTAGAAATGACAACCAGCTCATCTTGTCTGTCTTTCTTGATATGTCTAAGGCCTTTGATACAGTATCCCACCAAAAGCTACTAAATCAGCTAGCTTCCTTAAACCTAACCTATCCAGCCCTCTTCTAGTTATCAACTACTTAACTGATGGCCAACAGGCAGTTAAGTGACAAAATGAACTCTTCACCCTGTTACCAGTCTCAGTAGGAGTACCCCAAGGCTCAATTCTTGGTCCATTGCTCTTCACCATATTCACTAACAGGCTCAGCACAGCCACCCAGCATGAAACCATCATTCAATACGCAGACGTCTCCTCCCTCATATGTTAAGCTTCCTCCCTACCAGAACTCCTCAAGCAACATGACAATTTTTCCAAGACATTGAAAAATACCTCTCAGGCTCTCAACTCACACTCAAGCCAAACAAAACAAAGCTTATGCTCTTCACCAATAGCAAAGTTCCTTATAACTTCCCCCCTTCACCATCTACTCAGCCAATAAAACTAAAAATGAACCTGTCCAGCACACCAAGTAACTTGGAGTCACAATTGACAACAACCTAAAATTTGACAAACACCTCACTCTATCAAAAAGGTCCACATTAAATAAGGCTCACTATACAGAGTCAAGCCATACCTAACCGAGGCCACTAGACATTCCATAGCTAGGACTCATCTACTCTCTACCCTTCTATATGCCTCACCAATATTCACTAATCTCAGAGAATCAGATTTTAAACAAACTGGAGTCCTGCTATAACAAAATCACAAGATTCGCTACTAACTTTCCTTACAGATCATGTCACTGCACAGCACTTCATAAACTAAATTTGATCCTCAACCAACTAACTTTCATTCATTCCATCTTTCACCATCCAGACAACTATTCAGCACTCAGGAGTTTAGTACAGCCCCACTCAAATAGCAGGCCACTAGGATCTTCCAACAAACTGCTACTCACAGTAACTAAATCTAATAATTATTATGGAAACTTTCTATTCTCCTACCAAATATCTAAATCCTGAAAATTCCATGCCTCAGACAATACTAAATCCCAGCAACATATCCAAATTTAAACTATTGCTTAAGGAACACCTAACCAAAAATTGGCTTTGCTCCTGCCCTAATCCAGGCTGATTATTCTGTCCTTCCTTGTTCTTACAACCAAAGTACCTCTTCCCTTACTAAATTCTAACATCCAAACTATCCCTTCTCTCACAGAATTCCAATTTCTTTCTACCTATCTCAAGCTCACTACTGCTCCTATTTTTATCTACCCATCTCAAGCTTCCTAGTTTCATCATATTCCCTCCTTCTTGTACTTCACCTCAATATTGCCTTAGCCATCGCTGTTTAGAACAAGTAACACTAGCATAGCAACAATCAGCCATATTCTTGTTCATATACCATACATGTATCTCATAAATATTTGCCACCAAAACCATGATATTGATCTACTGATCAGTCATTTCTCTATAATGACACAAGCTATTTCATGTTAGTGTATTTGTTAGGTTTCTTTTTTTTCACTTTATATTACTCTCCCAATTTTTATTGTTTATGTATAAACTATTTACTATTTATGTTTCCCACAGTTATGCATTCTTGATTGTTATCAATTTCTTGTATTGTCTGCAAAGTATTTTTGTTATGGAGCTTTTGTCCCCGGGCCTCCACTCCACTGAAAAAGGGCCTCTGGCCCAGTCAGATATCCCTGGTAAACAAATGTAAAATAAATAAATAAATAAATAAAATTCCTCTTAGAAAGCCCTATTATTGGTCCATCCACTCCTCAGTATCAACAGCCATGTTGTTGGAAATGGACAGGATTGCTGATCCAGTAGGTGGCTTATCCTCTTCCTGGTTTTTCCTGCCTTTTGTTAGTTCACTGAGCTCCAATGCATGTTGCCTTCTGAGAAGAGTATGCCTCTACAGGCAGAATTCCTTCAGTTTTGGGAATGTGTACCATCATAACATGCACTTCCTAGGCTAATAACACAAGGGTGTAAGTCCTAGAGTTCACACTATCATCCACGTGGCAAGCTAGTGCTATATCCATCTCCCCAGGATAGGCAAGCCATCATCCACTTCTCACTCCCATTCTGCCTAGCCATTTCCTGCAGGCACCCAAGAGTTGGGTGGTCTGCACAATTGTCAAGGCTTTATCTCTCTATGTCATTAAACTGGCTTCTTTATACAAAAGCACTTCTGTGTAGGGAGTCAGATAGCATATGCAGTCTCCACTGTTACATTCCTAATTGGTACAATAGCCACACTGTATCTCCCACAGGAGCAGCAAGATACATCATACAGCAGCCCAGGCTGCTGAACCATGATCTACAACTATTGTATAAGCAAATGAGCACACAGCTATGGTGTACTCATTCCCAATATGCAGACCGGTAATCCACTGACCAGTATAGATAGTAGTACTTAGCAGGACAGCTGGGTGGTACAAAGGATGCAAAGATAACAGAAACATAACAACAGTCTACCCCAGAAAGATATAGCTGGCAATGGGAGATGTAGTTCAGTATGTAGGGACTGGTTAATATGGGGAACCTAATCAGTCTTAACAAATGAAGGTCAAGTGCAGATGTATGATAGCTGCCCCCTTAATAGCTGAAGTCAGTGTGCTAGTCAAATTGTGCCATAATTTGACCTATCCGGTGAGATCTGGCACAACATATCATACTGCACAACCTATCAACATGTTTAATGTGGGGAGGCATCCACCCAGGGCAAACTGTCAGAGGGCATTGTGTGGTCCTGCTCATTGTACAAAACTCCAAATAGCTCATCTAACCCCATCTTCTGCGTCCTGTAGTCAGCCCTTAGGTGATTTTGCCACCCCTTCCAGAAGGAGGAGAATATGTGCTGGCCTGTCTATGCTGATGGACAACATGGATGCCAATCTGCTGGGATTTCCCATATGTGCAATTCTTATCAAATCAGGTGAAGAAAGAGATAGTCTTCTAGATCAAAGCTCCTCCAGCACTGCAAATATTGCAGTAATGACTTCTGGAGCCACATGTGCCATGACAAGAACCTCCTTTACCTCCTGTTGTAATTCAAGCTATGCCACATATATCGAGTGGAAGCCTGGCTTTTGTACTCAGCACCACATTATCTGCCCCAGTTTTCAAGAAGGCATCAGTGCACAAGTGACGCTGGGAACAAAACTTACAGTGCATTGACTATGGCTGTCTCAAAATCAAGGAGCATGAATTTGGCTGACATTGTTCATTCATACTTCTCTATCAAGGCTATCAGAACCATGAAAGCCCACCCATATCCATGCAGGTTTTTGGTACCCACTCATATCCCTGCAGGTTTTTAATACCTATCAGCAATATATTAAAAGGCCATACCTGCTAATATTGATACTGTTCAGCTGCCCATGGATCATATACCGCTGGTGGCAGATGTACATTTTAGTCTGCTGTTTGAAAGAGTTAGGATTTTCCTTTTGTTGTCCTTAGGGGTAGCTGTTTCCCAAAGCCATCTACATTTCCCTTATGGAAAATGAAAGGCATACTGTGTATAGGTACATCATCCAAACATATATCTAGGGCTGAGCTGAATGTTTTCATGGCAGTTATCAAACCCTTTTGCCTGTAATTCCATATGAGCTGCTGCATGGCACTCCTGTGAGTTGAGTTCTGCACTGCCACTTGTCTTGCATTCGTGGCACAGCACTGTGTGACTATCACTATCATATACCTAGTGGTATTAGTCTGATGTTTAATGGACTCCACCAATCTTATTGTTGTCACCTTATCTAGGGTAGGGTATGGTGACATGCAGTGAACCTCATGAGGTCCTCATCCTCTGCAGCCAGCAATGGTGTTTCCCTTGCCTCTGATATGTTGGAACATTCTTGTAAACTTCCATAGTAAGACTTCTCATCAGTGATGTGAACTTCATTCTATGTGAAACTTTCAGTCACTAACTGTGGCATCATGGTCCTGTACAACTATCCTATACATCTTGGAGGCTATTTCTAATACTCTGTAGATGAGATGTTCTCATACACAATCTATATGGAAGTCAGAGTATCCCTCCTTTTAAAGTTCTATACAATGCAGAATATCTAACCATTGTTGGACTATCCCAATTCCTGTCTTTCAGCAATAAGAAATGACCATTTACATACTGCAGTCAGCTATGCATTACTGAGTTTAGCCTCTGCTTGTTATGTTATCATCTGTCCCTTAAAGATAACTTATTTTACACATATTAGCACCTAGCAGATTTTAAATTTCTGATGCCAAGTGGTCTGGATTCAGTGGAACTTTTACAAGAGCTGTAATGTACAGGTTGGGGGTGAGTGTACACATAACTAGAACAGCCCAATGCCAAGTTAGTAGGGGACGGTGTCAGCACACTACTGGAATAGCCAGGCAGTAAGGAAGTTGCTTCTCAATCTGTCCGACATGCTCAACAATGACTGGTTTCGCACAGTATTTTGCTTAGTTAAAGCCTTATGGGAGCATAATGGATGCATCCCATAAATTAAATGGGAATATATTTAAACTTTCAGCACTAACTATGCTTAGAATATAGTGCAGCTGCAGTACAATTGATAGTAACTTGCAAATTAAAGTAGATGCATATCCTGTAGACACTCTCCTGCCCTAAACAATATGAGCGCAACAACTATGAATGGGCAGAAATACGACAATTCAACAGTAATAGGGGCACAGAATTGTACAAATAAAATGGGTGCTTTTACTCTACATAGTCATATGTAGAAATATACTAACCAAATGCAGGGCAACTGGATTTCCACAATTATTTTACTATTAAACTTCTGTCAGACTCGCACATTAATTCAAAGGGAAGTGGAAAGTAAGAATTTCATGAGAACTGATGATGAATTTGCATGTCTCAAAACAACACAGGCAGATTAAGACATGTGTGTGTGTGTGTGTGTGTGTGTGTGTGTGTGTGTGTGTGTGTGTGTGTGTGTGTGTGTGTGTGTGTGTGTGTACACATATAAAATCTAATTTTGTTTGCTATAAGGTAAAATTATTCTATAATACTGAACTAGTTCATAACTCAACTCTAAGGCTTTAAAACCATTTGAAAAGGAAGCTCCCTTTTTACTCACAGAGTGAAGATTTTAAATTAGAATAATTCAGTAACAAGTGTTTTGGGGGTAGGGGTGGACTCCATATTAAATTGCAGAAGGGTACGGCCCCTAGCAAATAGGAATACGTTTGTGTTTTGAATGATTTACATTAATTTTAGCAATATGTTTTTTCTGTGTTCTTGTGTCAAACTGGAGTAATTCAATTTTTACTGTCAAGACTTTGAATAAGGAGAGAGGTGTGTGTGTGTGTGTGTGTGTGTGTGTGTGTGTGTGTGTGTGTGTGTGTGTGTGTGTGTGTGTGTGTGTGTGTGTGTGTGTGTGTGTGTGTGTTTGTGCAGATGTGTATGCATAGGGCCTTTCTCTATCAACAGTAGCTCCTGGTAAGACATAAATTATAAACATATCTACTAAAAATTATCAACATCACTAATGTTGAAAAGAAAAGATCACAAAAACAAAAAAATGACTAAAAAACTCACAATACTGGGGAAAGGGCATGCTCACACACCTGTTGACCATCTGTTTAGCCAACCAAATTGTGTTGATTAAGCTAGATGTCAACTTTAACAACAGCTAACAATTTAATTCTTGGCATCCATATAACTCTCTCTCTCTCTCTCTATATATATATATATATATAATGTGTGTTTGTTTGTGTAAAATTATGCCGGAATCATATATAACTGAAATGACAATTTTGCTTTCGTACAATCCCCTACATTAAACATACTTAGTTAAAAAAATGTACCTCACTGAGACTTGGCAGTTATGTTAAGAAACTGCAGTTATGAGAAATCACCCTTCAAGATTATATAAGTCTGGAGAACATTCTTGAACTTCAATATCCTGAATGGAAGGATCTTTAAAAACACTTGTTGTGTTTTACCCCTAGGATAGAGAATGAAAAACTAACGTTCTTAAATTATTTTATGAGATTATATTGCAGCAGATATTTTTATGCAAAGGGCCTGGTGTTTCTCTTATCATTTAGTTATTTTTTCATACTATGCAGATCAAAATATAGTGTGCCCATTGTTACAATTCTTCTATTGCTTTTAGAATTCAGCTACATCTATAAAAAAATATAATAAATGAAATACACCAGTCATTTTGCATTCTGTTTTTAGCATTTTTTATAATAAAATGCTTATTAAGCCATTCCTGTAAGTTGGCACAGAGGAGTAAGTCTTCCTTCAGTCCAGGGTTTTATTCCCTCAGTCTCCATTTGCCTACTGTATAACTCTGAGCAAGTCACTTAATTAGTCAATCCTCCTGGACTGAGTCTAAAAATGCTCATATAGATCAGTACTTTACCACCGTTGATAAACAAACCACATTTTTAGGTTTATAGTAGGTTTTAGGCGAGTAGACCATTAAAGAACCTAGCCCATATTCCTAGTTGTCCCAAAGCACACTGTCTGATTGAAGGACTTGCAAAATGTCTCATACTAGGCAAATGAAGGCTCAGGGAGTCATATTTTGCACCACAAAGAGTATCTCATTAACAGCTCTTAGCTTTAATTCTCTATGTTAAATTTGATTATTTTACATTTTTGGAATGTGCTTCATATTGTATGGTCAAGCAAGAACAATCCTAATTTATTTAAATTAATAATTTAATCCTAGGAATAATATTACCTCACACTAAGGCATAGGAATAGACAAAGCTGGCAAACATGTATCTCATAAACTGAAAGCCTGAAATGCTCTAAGACAATACATTTGTGTATTCTTTCTTTCTCATATTATATCCTGAATACAGTGTTTGAGAGATAGTGAGTTTGGGTGTTTGAGAAAAAGAAAAAGAACTAAGAGAGAATAGTAATTTTATTTTAGTGGACTAATTCCAGATATTGCAGAAGGGGAATTTTTGTAATGGTGTGACAGCCACACTTTCACATGTAACACTTGGCCTATATTTGCTTTCAGCAAAGGAATTTGCTGCAATCGGAGTTGCCCTTGTTCCCAATGCTCAACAACAATCTTGTACTTTATTATAACAAGCCTTGGAGTGAAGTGGCAAATCCTGGCATATGGAATAAGTGGATGTTCTTGTCTCCCTCCAGAAATATGCAGTTTATGAATAAGGGACAAGTACTTTGTATATTATTAACTTGCTTTTTAGAGAAGGGATGTGCAGAGAGCAGTACTAAATACAAAATGACGATTAAAAGGGGTATAGAAGGAGGTACTCCAAATATTTCTAGTCTCCATAAACGTTGCATTCATCCTATGATTCAGTCCTGTCTGTGTAATGGTGACAGCAAGAAAAGATGCTTCATGGCATTCATTTTTCGTATTTTGAATAAATAAGTCCACAGAAAGAAAATAAATATTCCATCTACATGTCACAAAATCTCTCTGTGTCTGTGTGTGAGTCTGTGTCTGAGGGTTATATGTGGAGTGGGGGGGGCTGTGTGTTTATGTGCACACACACAGGCACAGAGACAGACAAACACACACACATACGCAGTTATCTGAAAAAAAAAATTATTTAGCTGGTATTTTTTTCCAGAAATCCATCTGCATTGATATATGATCAAGGTAAATGGAAGTTAGAGTTTCAGGGTGAATGAATGCCTACTGGAATATCTCTACGCGCCTTTTAGAGATATTATCATTTTTAAATATGCTTACTTTACTCATCTATTTTTTTCTTCTTTATACAAATATCATAAGTATGACATAGCAGGTAGTAGTCACTCAAGGATTCAGTATCTATATCTAATTTTAAATATCTGTATGCAGTTCAGATTTACACTGAAACATTGTGGTGAACTCCAACAAGGGTATGTTATGAGAAGAAAAGGAGGGTGCCACTTTAGAATCTGGCAAGCATGTGCCATGCTATTTTTGATGTAGTGGGTGTCAGGAGACTCATGGAGATAATTCATCATGTTGTCATTTGCTGTTCACATCAGCTAACCTTGAACGTTATATGAAAAGTTAAAGAAATTAGCTCATTAAACTTGCTTCCTGAAATCCTACCCACCTCCTCATGCATATTCAGTTAATGAGTGTAATCCCTCTGTGTAACATTACAGAAAGTTGCCATTTAAACATTCTTTGCACAAAATGCACAATAACTTGTAAATTAGTCTTCCAAATTCACTATTTTGTATCCTTTTGGATAAATTATTATGAAGTAATATCATAAAAGCATTACCAAAGTAATACAGTAAGCACTAAAACTACCACAGCAGTTTTTAAAAAGAAACCAAATTACTATTTCTCTAAACACAAATTGTTTGCATTGCCAAGGCATAATGAACATTGCAGAGGTGGTCATTGCATCAGTCTTCTGAAAGAAAATAGCAGAAGTCTGAAGTCCTGGTTTATTGACAAAAATGAGGCCCTTATACTAAATTTAGACAACAGAGAAGGAGACAAGAAATAGAAATGAGATAAGAAGGGAAGTGATGCAATGTTTGCCAATCGATCTGTCATAAGCATGTTGAATGATAATGCATAGAGGCCTGAATAATATGTGGCTTCCTGGTTAGGAAATTATGTTTGCTATGATATCAGTGTAACTCTTCTGCATATTAGATTCCACTTACATGTCCACAAAGGTACAAGTTCATTAACGATGACATTATCCAGAAGCCTGATGATAAATGTTTAGAACAGATCCCATCCATCATCATTTGATCTACAAGATTAACTATTACAAATGGATCCATTCGGACACTTGACAAGGTTTGCTATGTATGCTGTACTGCCATACTATGTATGACTAGTTCTTTTACTTTGATGTACCGAGACCTGTTTTCATGTGTCATTTAGATCAGAGCATTTTTAACACATATTCTACAACTGTTACTGCTGAATTAAGTCATTAATGCCTTACAAGGGATTACTGCAATACTTCACTGAAGCAGAAGATCATACTTATAGAGTAAACACTTAGTGTGTCTGCTTATTTAAGGAGCAATAACAAGAACAGACCCGATTTAAAGAGACCAAGTTCCAATGACTGTGACATGAGGTAAAATAAAAGAGTTCAGTGTCTGCATCTTTGCTGTACACAAAACCTGGAAAATCAAGGGGGCTTACAAACTACAGAATTAATAAACACTGCCCACCTCTGTGAAGAGGCCAGTCGTAATGTATAGATAATTGTAAGACCTCACATATTTGAACTTGAATTAAATTCACATTAGCTTACTGTTTTATATTCATGGATGGTCTTATGCAAGGACAAACTAGGCAGCAAGCTATAATACCCTTCAGCTAGAGAAGCCTTTCTAGCATTAATTATTTTTTCCTATTTCATTAATTAGAAAAGCTCACCTAAGAAAGGGGTTCGATCAGGGAAGTGCTGACTTTAGTAGTTGCAGTGTAACAGCAACAATTAAAAAACTCTGCTAATTGTTCTCTACTCTTTGCTGTCATACTACAATTACTGAAAACCTACAAATATTAAACAAAAAATAAGATGTAGGTAGTAGTGGTGGGGTAGCAAGCAACAGTACAATTAAGTTTGTTTGTAAGATCCTGGCAGGCAACCAGATAAAATACTGGACACATTTGGATGTATCCACTGCAAATGGCCCCTGGTTCCACATTGTCCCTATCCCTCTTGGCCATATCTTTCTATAGTACCTGATTTTATAGGACAGTCCTGAGTTTGTCCTCATGATTTTGTTCTGTCTCTCATAAAATTCTTCACTTCTGGTAAATTACTGAGGATTACAGTCTGTTAGTAATGTTAGAAATTGCAGTTTTGTGCTTCTTATGGTTCAAAAATGCATGTTAATACAAAACCTGTTGTTCTGTTTACTTTTAAGTGACTTGGAGTACTATTTAAAATTGTCCCTTGTTTTAGGCCATTGGACTCCCCATTATTTTTAGCCTTTTTCACTAATTCTTGAGCAAAGACATAGACAGCAACACTCCCAGCTGTCTCTGATTTGACAGAGCATGTCTGGTATTGTTTCATATTTTTCCCTGTCCCTGCTAAAAACGTAGATTTTTTTTTGGACTGTGGTTGAGTCACCAGGGATTACTAATAGTCAACAACAGAAGACAAAGTTTTGTACTACTTATTGTTCAGAAAAAGTATGTTGATGAGGTACAAAATGTTTTGTTCTTTTAACTTTTTAAATTAATTATTATATCACAATCCATTTATAAAGACGATATCAGGCTTTCATACTTATTGTTGTTCAGAAAAATATATGTTGATGCTGTTCTATTAAAGTTGTAATGAATTAGAGTAATAAATATTCACTGTCTCTGATTTTGGGCATCCCCCCAATAATTTTGTCTGTGTACTTTAAAGCAAGTATATCAAGAGCTAGGAACACCCCTGAGATTGTCTGTATTTTTGGTTTCTCTTTGTAAAACTTGTGTTTTCTAGTGAAGTCTATAGGGTTACAGTTGTTAAATAATGGCAAATATTTAAGCTTCAGACTTCTTGTCCTTAAAAAAAACTGAATGTTATGTAAACCTGTTATTCTGTCAGCTCTTCTGGTATGTAAAGGCAACATTTACATTCTTTCCCCAATTTCAGGCATTTTTCTCCTCAGTATTGTTTGCATTTGTCACTGATTCTTACCCTGAAAAGGTTATTCAGCATGTTTTAAATTTTATTCTATAAGAGTTGGACCTGTGGGATGTACACATACACATCATTTACAATTGTAGTGGCTGTCAGTAGAGGAAAATGACTAACTGCTTTTGCTCTTCATTCAAACTTTGCAGGATGAATATGGATTAATATGATTTGTGTAAAGCAACATGGAATACTTTATGGAACAAAGGTTGAAACTGTTTACTGAAATTGATTATGTGGTCATTATTTGTTTGTCACAGTCTCACATCTGATGTGCATGCAGAAGAGGATGGGGTAGGAGATATTTGTGGATGAAAGCAGTTGACATGTTGATGTTTGATCATGGCAAACAGCTACTGATCAGGCTTTGTAAGACCAGTATGCATCTGTGAGAAGACAGAATGCTTTATTATTGTGACCATTATCTATTTATCTGGGGTGTACACTGTAATGTGGACACAACTGATGGGTATGGAGGCCATTTGTGGATAGAAGTGAGTTACCCTTGCTGCTGCTTAATCACTGTTAAACAGAAGTCACTGCTCTGGCACTGTAGGAGTTGGGTGAAACAATGTATTAGCTAAAAGCAGTGTAAAAATAGTATTGCTATGGCTTACATGTGTGTGTGTGTGTGGGGGGGGGGGTGCTTAAGTGTAACAAGTTGGATATAATTTGTTTTACTTTCCATCATAAATATCAACACTGTACATGATAAGTGGCTATTTTTGGTGGTCTGGAAGGAGCAGGCTATGTATAAAAAGTCACTTATTGATTAGTTGCACAGTGTGTATCATTATATCTCACAGCATATAGCAGTAGTTGAATGCTATAAAAGATTTAACTCTCCTTCGTGTACGAGTTTCCTTGGAGGTTCCTGTTCCTTACCATATCTTGGAATTCTTAGCTATGGCTTCTTTTGTGCGGAGTCTGCAGAGTTTCCCTATATTTGTGTGAGGTTATCCATGTGCTCTTGTCTGGATTTGACTGTAGATAAATGTGTACAGTGTCTGTGTATCTTCTGATAGAACTAGCTTGTTAAGACTAATGTCAATACATGTGTATTTATGCGAGAAATCAGTATGGCTAGTGTTATACAGCTAGCTTTTAGAAGAAGTGTTAGTATGAATGTGCAAAAAAAAAAAAAAAGAATCACTGATTTTTATCAGTGAAGAAACACATTTTTGCCAGGCACATACATAAGTCTCTCTTTGGATATCAGTAAAAATAAATAAATAAATAAATAAAAACAATTAATTTGTTTTTCATAAATAAGGCATAATGCATTATGGAACAGCCAAACCCACAGGATTTTGACATGGGCTTAGTAGTGACTTCTGCTCTGAAACTCATCTAGTCTAAAACCAATCCTACTGAGAGGTGTGAATCAAAATTTGATGTAGCATGTGCAGGGGGGGGGGCTTATAGCAGATCAAACTGTAGAGGTGTGGATGGAATGTTGTTATAGCTTGTGTGAGGGCTGTGAACAATGTGCCCATTATTTCTATAACTTTCCTGACAAACCTCAGAGGTTCACACAGAAGGACAACACAGCATGCTTAACAGCAGTGAGCTCTTTAAGACCAGCAAGATAAAATACAATTCTGTGATTGTCAGTTATTTTTTTCACTTTTCTGACAAAAAAAATATTGTTTACATATATATGTGATTATTTGATGGGGTAGGAATGAGGATATATGCTTTATATATGATTGACTGCAGTTACTTGAAATACATTACTGTGGCCATCTATACCTTCATCCCAGTTAAATACCAGACGGCTACATAGGAGGTGACTAATTATCCATTTTTGAGAATGTATGGGTCTTCCCATATTCCCACATGGGAATGGGATTTATGAACCCTCACAAGCAAGTTTTTTTTTATTTTTAGTTTATTCTAAATTGCTATTTTGTCAGACACAAATTAAAAAAATAAGACTGCATTTCTTAACTTGCTCATGTTTTCTGTTTGACTCATCATTGGATCAACAGGTTGGAAAATACACCTCACAGTATCTATACTCCATAGGTCCTGGGAGTTGAATGGCCTCCAGACCCTAAACTTAGTTTCACAAATTCTTCGTCAGTTACTATACTACATTCTTGATCATTTAGGGTATGGAAAGGATGCAGTAAAATGAAAGCTGAAGAGTAAATTTGAATTTCCTCTCCTTAATTATTATTTTGTTTGTGGTATCGTTGAAATAAAATTTGGAAAACTTCAAAATCCACCTCAGAATATTAATAGACAAAGAAAAAAAAACTTGACATTCCCTATACTCTTGGCTTAATTCATTTTTTTCTTCTACCGATATTAGAGTGCAGTCTTCCCCAGCTGTAGTGTCTTGAAAGGATGCAGAAAAAAGCAAACTTGAAAAGTAAGAATGAATTTCCTTCCTTAGTCATAATTTTCATTAAGGGCATCAATGAATCAAAATGGTGGAAAAAATAAAATTTGTCTCAGAATATCTATAAATCACATGACTTCTGGAGGCCTAGCTTTCCCTAGACCCCCCCCCCTTAAGTTATTTCTTCCACATTTCTTATAGTGAACAAAGGCCCAGTTGGGATGTGTTGGAAGGATACAGAAGAACATTGAAGAATAAGGAAAATGTGTGAAAATGTCAAAAAAAACAAAAACAGAACAAAAAAGTAAATGGGATACTATGGGATGCCACAATGGGGTATATGTGTATGGATGGAAAGAGTGGGCAGCTGGAGGGCACTATGGTGCTCTTCATCTATCATGCCATTTCACCTATGTTGAGCCCTGTTTAGTTACATTTTGTATCTAACAGCTTACACGTTTTGATTCCAAGCATGTTTATTTGCTTGTTTATTACTGCTGCATATGGTATTCTGTTTTTGCAAAGGTGTATGTTACTTTTTCTTTGTATTTATATTTAAAATTTACATCTTATGTATATGGTATATGCATTAATTAAAGTGACATTGTTTCTATAACAATAACTAAAAGTAAATAGAAGATTAATCATTCTCCGCAGATTCATAAATACTTTGAGATGATCCTAAAATAATTTATTTTCTTCTACATTAGAAATATTTCTTTCTTCACCATTAAAATCATGCCAGTGCAGGCAGACCATCTCTTCATCACAAAGAGTGAATCCATTGAATCTCTGAAAACTGATTCATTCTCATTAAAATATCAGTGGTACATCATGTTGGCAGGAACATTGTTTAGGGTAGAGTCACTAAGTGCCTCTGTGGCCTTTCTTAATGATCTGTTGATCATGGAAGTTGAACATGTAACACTACTGCTCGATAAATGCAATTTCCTCAGACCTCAACTCTTGAAAACCTGATTCCCCTGACAATGTTAGCATTCAAGTTGAAAAGGATTACTGGAAATTGTGCAGGCACTAAGTGACATTTCTAGGTGTTTATCTGCTTCCCCTTAAATATAGTGACAGTGAAGATGGATTTAGAGGGTATGTGGGGGCATAGACCTCACATGGGGTTTGTGGGAGGAAGGGCTTGCCCCCTACAAAAATCACTGAAGACAGTGTTTTTATAGCGCTTTTTGGCAGGTTGGGTTTTAGATAGTTTATATAGTGGAAGCATTACAATGTAATACTTTGGAGGGAGGAAATACATCTGGATTCTGATTTCAGATTTTTTTCTGTGGACAGTTTTCATGTCAGAAAGTCATCACTTTGAACAGATCTGGTCAAACCTCTGAGAACCAGTTTTCCATAAAAGTCAATACCTGTAACCTTCTACTATGCTTCGTAACCTTTGTTATATGGAAAGTATACATGCACAGCTTCTAGTATGAGACCTACTGCTGCTAGTACATGAAGGTGGATGCTTAGCTGTATTTTTGATTTGAGCTTGTATATTATTTTGAGTCCTTGTAAACAATTTGCAGACAGCTAGTTGAAGCTTAGATGAATTTTTGGTTTTAGACCAAGTTTTAGGAGTTGCAAATATATTAAATGCTGAAGATGAACTAGACTAGAGAGAGTATTGTTGGCAATTAAAATTAGATGCCAGTAGCCCTCCAAGATTAAATGACAGGGAGAAGTTTAAGATTTATTTAAAGAGGAAAAATCTTAGACATTAAAGCAGGCAGTAATTGATTAATTGTTTAATTATTCTGATTGGTTTTGATTTTATCTGATGGTGTATATAATGTGATGTTTTATTTTCTTCATTCAGTCTGAAGAAGTCTTGCTAAAGACAAAAGTGCTCACCGGATGTTTTATTTATTTATTTATTTATTTTATTCTTTTTTTATTTTTATTTTTTATTTATTTTACTTAGTATTCGTTGACATACAACACAATATATTCTAAGCATATTTAGGTTAGTCTAGTTTACCTGTTTACTCCTTATGGAGTAACACATAGGCGACTATATATAAAAAAATTATTTTTGATGAAGTTATAGTAAGAAAAACTGTTTGCTAACATCATAGTTTCATTTAAGACCCAGTATAGTTCAAGAATTAATCAAAATGGGAAGATCTAAATTTGACGCAAGTCTTTTTTGGCTTTTACTAGCGTAGTCTAGCTGTTCTGGTGTTGCTGCTTTGTAAGATTTTTCAACTTATGTTTAGTAATTTTAAGTGATTCTTAACTGTGGTTTAGCATCTTTAACTTGTGTTTAGTAATTGTAGTATACAAAATATAATAGTGATCTATAACATTACAAAACTATTTGGTATTACACTATATTTATATGCTGCCCTCTTCCTTTTTTCAGAAGTGATGTAATGGTTTGCAATTAAGTAATTAATCAATCAATTTAACTTTTTTGTGAATGTATTTAAACACAGTTAATTGATGGTTTTGTGTCTGATGAAGGTGAAGCATTTGCTCCACCGAACTAGTGTTTTATAGTTACTGGCTCCTATTGGTTTTTCCTCGCTTGTGTTAAATGGTTTGTTCATGTTTTATTCGTGGTGTCACTGTTGTTGGAAGTTTGCATTAAAGCTGTGTTTGCTCATTATTTTGTTTTTTTTTCTTTTGGCATTTATATGGTTTTCAACTTTTTATCCATGTATTTTTTGATTCAATTCAAGTGCAACTTGGACAATTGGATAAGTACAGGAAATTCATGCATGGTTTGTCATCTATGTCTCTTATGAACACAGGCAGCCTGTAAATGGTTCATCACCCAGGTCCCTGCTGTAAATGTTTCACCTCCCAAGCCCCTGCTTACACTTATCAAGGGTAAAAAAACTTGTCAGAGATTTGGGATTATGGCTAGGCTTAAAAAGCCCCTTGTGATCATTAGTCTAGTAAACACCTATGAACCTATTTAGTCTTATATTTTCTTCAGTTCAGTGGTCTACCTCAGGCATTATAACAAGCAATAAATATTAAACACTAAACTAAACCATTTAACTAAATGTTTGTAATCTATATTTAAAGAGCTAGTGCTCTCTAATTTCCAGTTTAATTTATTTAGCACTTTCAAAAAAGAGCAGGAACTGGTCATTCCAACACTAAAAAACTCTTTGGTCTTTTGAAAAATAATTTATTTAGGAATTTTATGATGGGACATCAGCAGACATCATTTAGCTGATTATATGAAAATAAGAACCTGTTAAAAAATAAAGGCAACACAAACCTGGCTCTATTTTCTATGCTATTTCCAATGCAATGACAACACTTTTTTTACTGGGTTTAATGCCTATAATTCGATCAGACATACTGGTGAAGATGGATGAACGTCTGGTGGGTATATGTGTATATTCATTCACATCCTCTAGTCCTTGTGACTAGTTCAGCAGGATAATGACCTAGAGCTTCTACAAACCCTGGTATCTATAAACAAGTCCTACAACCATACCATTGGCAACTATAACATCATTTCCATCTCTCTGACAGCACAACATCCCTACATAAACAAATCAGCCTCCTTAAATATTGAGTAAATACTCATTCATTCTGGAAGATTTCAACTACATATATATAAGCTGGCAAACAGCAAATATGTACACTAGTTACTGGAGCTATTGATATTCTTTAGTCCAGATAGCAGCTTCCCCTTCTAGAGTGTTAGATCAATTTGATCTGGTTGCTACAAATATAGCACCAAAATGCCCTCCACTCATAGATACTCCATCCTGTGTTAAATCAGACCACTGGGTTGTCCTTTATTCTATAAGGACTCCACTGAAATTCCCTACTAATTATGCCATTTTCAGGGATTTCTTCAGAATCAATCTTCAGTCACTCATTGATGACCTAAGGAGATTTAAAATATTGCCAATTTACGGGGACCCCATAGGAAATGCAGCCATGTATACTCCAATTTCTACTCCCATCTAATCTCTTCCATTGAGTCATCTGTCCCCAACAACCATAAACAAATGTCAAATTTAGAAACTGACACTATGGTGAAACCCCAGTGTCAATATTCTTTGCAAAAAAGAGATATTGGCCCTAAGAAAGAATCTTAAAACATCACATATTAGAAGTAACTCCATAAAGGTAAGCAAAAAAATTAGGAATAAGATAAAAACATGCAAAGCCAAGTATGTTCTAAATATTGCCACCTCATCCAAAGATAAATGCAAAGCCTTTTTATTTGTGTCAGTAGTCTTAAACACTACAGCGATGACTGTAGGAAGTTGATCTCAAGCAGTATTATCTAATCTAACCCAGAGGATATTGCCAATATACTAGCAGGTGCATTTAGTTCAACCTTTTCAATGTTGACACTTTTCTATTCTTTTCCCGATTTCATTCAGTCTGTGCCACTCCCTATAACTAATACAGAATGAGTCTTAAAGTCCCTCTCCAAGAAGAAAAATACTAACTTTATGGGTCCAGACAACATAACAGGCTTTCTTCATGCTAACTCAAAGTACAGTCTTAAGAAGTACATTTTAAATCTGTTCAGTCTTAGTCTCTCCACTGGCTGTGTGCCTGAGGCCTCAAGAACAGCTATTGTGATACCTCTTTCAAAGACTGCATTACTGTTGACCCTAGGAGAGATGGGCTGATTAACCTTACCAATATTTTTTTTGTAATATAATGGAATGTATCAATATGAAGCTTATAAACAATGATACTGGCCTCTTGCAAGTCTTTGATCATAATCAGTATGGCTTGTGGAAGGCAGGTCTTACCTGATAAATCTGATAGATATCTTTAAGAAAGTTACTTAAGCGCTGGATGATAGCACATCAGAGCACACTGCCTATTTGGATTTTGCAAAGAACTTTGATTCTATCCCAGATTCTGCCATTATTGAGAAATGACCCAATTAAGCATTAACCTTTGCATACCTTTCAAATAAACAAAGTAATTAATTAACAAACAGAAAGACACTTCATGATAGTAAACTACACCAATGCCAAAATATGGAGCAAAACAAAACAGCAAGCCAAGCGCAGTTCCACAGCTGAAAAACACAAGTTCCCAGCTTCGTAGTTGACAAAAAGACTTTAATATGGAGATGAGCACTTTCACAATTTAACAATTGTTTCTTCAGATCAAATAACTAAATTAAAAACTCTCATATAAATATCTAAGCATCTAATACCAATTAAGACAAGCAGCCTATTATTATGCTTAATCATAGCACGTGACAGTAAAACAGCATAATCAAATAACTAGTTAAAAGAACAGTCATCTTATAATATAAATAGTAACATGCATTCAAAATATTTTAAAAATACATACAAACATAAGCACATATACCAGAAACAGCATTACTTTCTTAAACCTCTAATGTTCTCAGTTTAATACTGATTTTAGTACATGCAAATAAATACATATGTATTTAAAACAGCATTATTTTCTCAAGCCCACACTGTTTAATTCTGCTTTTTTTTGTCAGCTATGAAGCTGGGAACTTGTGTTTTTCAGCTGTGGAACTGCACTTGGCTTGCTGTTTTGTTTTACTACAAAGAAATTAATTAATTAATTAACTGTCTTTAAACCAGCCTACATGTGTGGATGAGAATAGATAACTTCAGTCTTGGTCCATTCCCACAGACACTTATTGACAGGAGAAGTAGGTAGTGAGATTTGCAGTGTTTATGCTTCAAATGGTTTGCCTGACTGAAGGCCGGGTATATTGTGTTGAACCTTGGATCCTATAGACATAAAGGATGGTATTGTACAATCACAAGATGTTGTTCATAGCAACTAAAGTGATTGGATATCAGGCTTTATATAACTCACTCACAGATCTATGGGATGCTATCATATCAATGATAAAATATGCTACTACAAAATGAATACAAATTCAAATGCTTTGAGACCATCCATGAAAGATTTGTATATAAATAAACAGTATATCAACAGCAAGAGGTAAATTTGCATAACATTGACAAAAACAAATTGTCATCTCTGGGAAAATTAGTCAAAAAAATAACTGAGTCTTTATCAGGCAAAAGGGGTGCTATGCCCTTGTACCAGACTCCCAACTGGTTTAGTTGTCTGAGATATGAGATCACTGTTCACAGTCAGCATTATGTTCTGCCTGAACTAAATCAAATACATTGATTACTCTGGGGAAACACAGAAGAAGAATTCAGCTATTACTTCTGTAAATGATTCGGGTCAAGTAAAGGCACTGTTGCAGAATGTACTTAGCTATTCTTTTTATCTTTCTAGTTTTACGACTCAGTTCTGCCTCTGTCTTGAAGCATACACCTTGGTTGCTGATAAGATGCTAATTGGACTGGATGATGATGTGTGCTCATAACTTCTTGAAACATAAGATGAAGAGCAGCAGGGTAAATTAGGTTGCCTTAACACTTGTTTGCTTCAGCATTTGCAGCATTGGTTATTATACCTACGTTTGCTTCATTACGATCTTGGAATAGTTGCTGCCATTTCACTCCTTTCAACCCAAATAAGTGTTGCCTGAAGAGGGCCAAGCTGTGGGTAATACTATTCATTTTTTTTTCTCTGAATGAAAGACATGACACCTAATGATTATTACTGGATGAGGCTTGTGTCCTGCATGGAGATGAGGGATTAGTGATCCACGGGCTTGTTCTGTATATGACCTCGTACAGCGGTAAGATTAAATGTGTTAAGAAACCAAAACTGAAGAAATGAGAACAAGTCACTTTGTTCACAGCCCTCCCGCAAGTCAAATATGTGCATGTTGTTCTTTTTCCCATTGTTTTATTGATCATCACGATACCTATGAAGTTGTTTGTACAATTAAGTACAAACTGAAACTGCATCTTGGATTCATATGAATGTCTATAGTTGACACTGAGAATTTCAATCTTACAATTCTTGTACAAAAGTCCAAAACTTTTACAGTTTGTTGAAAGACTACCATAGTAGGATTAAGTTACTTAACTGAGTTTGCCAACATTGCAAGTTTTAACATAGCAGTGTTCGGAGAGAAGTGGGGACAATGCTTTAACATACTAATGTTCCTTGGGTAAAGGTACAGCTGCAGGCCACCACCATTTCATACTCAGCACTTGAAATGCTAAGCAGTAAAACATTTCCAGACTGGTTTTGGTCTTCCCTGCACTTTTCTTCTCTCCAGTCATGCACAGTTTGAAACCGAAATCCAGATAAGAGTATTCAGTCGTTGAGGACGAAAACAATGAGATAAGCAGTGCGGGTACAAAAACACACTTTCACATGCAGATAGAATCCATGAAATGACTGGGAGGTCATCTAATAGATTATCTTAATTAATAGCACTTGAAACTGCTACAAAAATCAACAGTGTGTGAACAATAGTCTTTCTGTTTTTTTACATGGAAATATAGAGAAACTGAAAGGAAAATGTTGCAATAGTTTATCTTTTAGTGCTACATAAACTTTTTTTTTTCTCCTGGTATCCTCATGGAAAAAATCCCTACAACATAACAGCAAAGCATAAAGCTGCTGAATTTCAGTCTATTTTTCAAAAGAGTTGGACTTGTTATTGGGTCTCACATGTTTGACAAAGAATCACAAATTATTCTCAGTTCTGTCTGCCTATCTAATCTATCTGTCTGTTTCTTTATATTTGCTAACAGTACAATTTCCACTGAACATGTGCCTATCTTCTGGCAAGACCTGAGTAGAATAACTCCATCAAAATGTGCAGGAAAAAAACTCTCAAATTCCACAAATTCTATTGGTCTGTCAGTGCACAACATTCCACATACTGACTAATTACGTAATTCACATAGATGTAGGTTACTGCATCACAAAACAACAGTTTGAATGCTATTTCAGTTAAAAAAAACACTCCTGAATGGCATTGAAACTCCTTTTAATAATTATGGTTTCATGATTATAGCTCATATCAATGAATAACAAAGCTACCAATATGAAAAACATCAAAGCCTATCCATCAAACAGCAAAGTAAACAAGCAAACAAAACAAAACAAAAAAAGCAGAAAACAATGTAATTGAAAAAGGAAACAAACAATATCCTTTTCTGGTTTCTAAACCCAAATTCTACAGATCATCTAAGACCAAATTTGATTTGTTTCAATAGCAATACTGTTAGGGAATGAGATTTTTGTAAATTAATGCATAGGACTTTGGTTAAGGGTAGAGGCATAGACAGGGTATGTATGCATGTATAAGGTGAGACAGGGGGTACTCACTCTAACTCTGCCCCTCCCATAACTGTAATCCTGCACATTCAGTACCACTACTGAAGAAAGAAGAGTGAAGGGTGAAATTGTATCATAATACCCCCCCCCCCATACACACACACACACACACACACACACACACACACACACACACACACACACACACACACACACACACACACACACACACACACACACACACACACTCCTAACATGCACAACACTACATCTTATTATATCCCCTAACCTAATCCTTATCCTAATCCTAACCAGCAAATACTCACACACACTCTCATAAGCAAATGTATCACCTTACCTATCCCTTACCCTAATTCTAACCCACAAAGACTTTCATATTGTTCCTGTAGTGAGGCATATTTGTGCAGGTGTCTTCTTGTACAAATGTTCTGCATTCTTTCATTCAGGTACACAAATCTACATCCCTGGGATTTGAGAGACTGTGTCCACTGATAATCATAGATAATTTCCCTGATTCAGTATGGTCTCTGTCATGGATCTCTGACTGGTCTTGGGAAACTCTGCAGTCTAATCCTGGATACCATATCTGTCCATAAAACTACATAATTTCCAAATGAGAGAAGTTTCATAGTTTGGAGTCAGTTTCCTTTTCGCTCATACACTATCTTTTTTATTTTTAGTTTCAAAAACTTGCTATTTTCTTCACTGCAGGCTGTTACTAGTTAAGGGGTACGACACCACTTAGACTAATTAATAGCCAACATCCCCCAGCTTGTATCGTACATATATAGACTAGTTGATGGTTAACATCTCCCAGGTTGTAGTTTCATATACAGACTACTTAATAGCATATCTCCCACATTGTATTGTTCATATATAGACTAGATGACACCTAACATCTAACAGGTTGTAGTGGTGCTCATATAAGGATAGCTGATGGCTAGCATCTCTCATGTTGTAGTATACATATATAGACTAGCTGATGGCTAATATCTCCCATGTCATATTGTTCATATATAGACTGGTTGATAGCCAACATCTCCCAGCTTGTATCGTACATATATAGACTACTTGATGGTTAACATCTCCCAGGTTGTAGTTTCATATACAGACTACTTAATAGCATATCTCCCACATTGTATTGTTCATATATAGACTAGATGACACCTAACATCTAACAGGTTGTAGTGGTGCTCATATAAGGATAGCTGATGGCTAGCATCTCTCATGTTGTAGTATACATATATAGACTAGCTGATGGCTAATATCTCCCATGTCATATTGTTCATATATAGACTGGTTGATAGCTAACATCTCTCAGGTTATAGTTTACATATATAGACTAGTTCATGGCTAACATCTCCCAGGTTGTTCTGTTCATGTAAAGACTAGCTGATGGCCAACATCTCCCAAGCTGAAGTGTTCAAATACAGACTAGCAGATGGATAATATCTTTCAGGTTGTAGTGTTCATATATAGACTAGTTGATGGCTATAACCTCTAAGGCTGTTCTGTTTGCATACAGACTAACTGATGGCCAACATCTTCCAGGTAGTAGTGTTTATATACTGACTAGTTGATGGCTGACATCTCCCATGTTGTACTGTTCATATACAGACTAGTTGTTGGCTAACATCTCCTAGGTTGTAGTGTTCATATATACACTTGATAGCTAACATCTCCCAGGATGTCATGTGTGTATATATATATATATATATATATATATATATATATATATATATATATATATACATATATCACTGAGAATCCTCTTGGTCTTGAGAGAACTGGCAATTCAGAGACTGTTTTGAAAATATCAGACATCTAAACATAGTGTCTAGGCCACCTACAATGATGGCTGAGGTTTTCTACTTCAGTGATGGTGGCAATGGTTCCATTGGGGACATGGATACTGGTCTGCTTTGCTTCCTAATTGGCATTTCTTCTAGTACTGCATCATGGGATATACTGTTCCACTATTCTTTCATCCACTCATTTTTCTTTTGTCTTAAAATTTCCTGCCTTCCCAGGCTCTTTATAAGTATGTTGTTAATTCCTCAATTATGATGATGAAACATGCTTGCTTGGCTTAGGGTGGTCCTAACAATCTTTTAATCTATTAAACTTCCACCTGTCATTTAGCTTTTACATTTGCTTTGTAGTGTTTTTATTGAAGTGAATATTATTTAGTCAGACACTTGAGGTCTCATGTTTCACAATATTACATTCACCTGTTTGCTAACACAGTTATGCCTACTCATACTTTATGACTAACACACAAAAGCAGTCACACTTTTTGTTCTCTAGTAATACTGTTGTGTGACTTAATAGATTTTTTTCTCCAACTACTTAAACAATGATAATACTGTCTTCTTCATACTGTACTGAAATCTGGACTAACTGCATCATTCATAATCTGTCTCTGATTAAGCCTTCACATTCTTGTCTAATTTCACATTTTCATGAGTGAACCATAAGCACTGTTTTTCTGATATGACAATGGGACAAAACTTATCATCACCTTGTAGTCTTAATATTCTGACCCAAACAAGTGACTAAGATGTCTACAACTGTACATGTAATAAATGTGAAAAACAAATCAGCTTTCACTGTTTTTGTCAGCAAGAAAATTCTCACAACAGATCAGCTATCTGCAAAAAAAAAAAAAAAAAAGGCATGTGCACCACACATACAATCTATATTTATCAACCTGAATTAAAACATTAGCTCAGACACTATTAAGGATGATGAAGGTACCTGCCAGTATTTATCTAAAAGTATAACTACATATTTTAGAATTTACTGTTTTGTCACTATCACATTCTAAGTATCAGTGTGTTGGGACTTTACAGACTGTGTCACGCACACTGCAGGCAGGGATCCTCATAAATCATGACACATATTTAACTTTCTTAAATTTTAAATTCAAGCACATCTTATTGCCCAAAATCAAATTATTCCAAAAAGCGTCAACAATGGCATTCATGTCATAATCCTGACTATCCCCATCCCAGTCCTCCCTTTCCTGCACTCTTGGGTATCTGTAACAGCTTTTTCCTAGACTCTTACTTATTCTGTCTTCTGTCAGTTCCCTTACAGTAAATCTTCAATATCTAATCGGCATTCTTTCCACAGACAAATTGATCTTATTCAAACGCAGCAAGGCTCTGGCAAACAAAGCAGTTCATCTGGTTGGCAAACAAACAACTGTGATTTAAATTCATTAAATCAAAACTTGTTTTTTTTGTTACTTCATGCAAACACGACCTCACTTTTAGACGTTAGATGGTACCATTGTATACATTTTGTACCAATCAACATAATTCACCACTATAAGAACTTAAACATTTGGGCAGATTCTCCTGTCTTTGTCAGTTTATCATCTTTACACTCTCTGCTGTTGGCTGATTTCCAAAGTACAAGCTATTTAGTCCACTTTTATTTGTACTTTGCACTAACTAGTAACAATCCGGTAAAAATCTTTATTCTTTGCCTGGAAGTATGACTTATTTTGTAGTGACTTTGCCTTCTATTTTCAACAGTCACTGACCACAGTCAGTGATACACAAAATCCTGTTTTGAAAAGTCTATTCATACACAAAGCACATTTTTGTTGTTTTTCATTCCAGTCACTGGTTACTGAATGTGTTTTTTCCAGAGCACTGATTCATTTATTTATTATTTTTATTTATTTTATTTTACATTTGTTGACTGGGCTAGTCTAACTGGACATATATCCGTTTTCAGTAGAGGCCTGGGGAGAAAAGCTCCAATTACAAGAAGTAAACAATCATTAACAACAAAAACAATGATAAGCATAATATAAAAAGTACCAAGGTAGACTTCTGTAAGAATTTAACAAAAAAAAACCTGGCAAAAAGCATGATAACAGAAAAAAAGCCAGATAACAATAAAATTACAAGGTATGCAACATACTAAAGTTAGATTAATAAAAACAGATAAGCAAATCTCAAGATGGGATAACATGGAGGAAAAATAAAAGCCTGGCCAGGCTCCCTAGCCTGGACTGGAACCCTTACAGAGACAAATTGATCATATTCAAAAGCAGCATGGCTCGAGCAAAGCAAAACAGTTCATCTGTTTGCCTAACAACTATGATTTAAATTCATTAAATCAAAACTTGTTCTTTTTGTTACTTCATGCATATAATTAGTTCATGTTTAACCAAAGCAAGCTTTCTTTTACAAACAAAAATGACAATGCTGGAACGTAAACTTCAGAATATTATTTCTCCTTGCTCATATTATCCATCCCTCTAACTGTGATGTTTACTTCCCTGTTTGAAAAGTCTTTCTGTTTATCAAAGCTGCTTGAGCTTGTTATTATGTCAATCTCCAATGTGGTCAGTAGTAAACCCTTCATATTCTTGCATCCACCTGCAAAAATGCTGTTACGTGTTCTTTTTTCATTTTTCAATGAGTTTGACTGTATACATTTTTTTCCTTTAAGTGAAATTCTTTGAAATATGTTTTCATCAAATCAGTATATATGCTACAATATTATTTTAGAGACTTATAATCTAAAAAAGGCATTAAAAGCCCTAATCCATTCTAACTTTGTAAGGAAGACCCTTTTAGCAAAGTAAGCATCAAGGTTGCTTTTAAACTGATATAAACCGTTAGAATTTGTTATATCCATGGAAAAGTGATTTCAATGTCTCGTGACTCTTAACAGTAAAGAAGTTGGACTACATACTCCATTGTATTGATCAGTCTTCATAAACAGATTATTATTTCTTCTGTTAAAGTTATGGGTGTTTGTGTGTAAAGAGAGACTGCCTCATCATATGTGATTATTTTTTTAATTCGGATGGCTAACTAAAAACAAATAAATATATTTACATCGATTTTGGGAGTATAGGTTTTAAGTGCAGTTCCATTATTCTAATTTTTGCTCTTCCGGGACAAAATATTCCTTGCACTTTCTTCTAGGGAAAAACTAAAAAGTATGAATTCTGTTAACATCTTGTTAAATATTTCAATCCGAGCTCCACTTTTCCAATTATTATAACTGATGTCCCCCCCCCCCTGCACTCTAACTGAAATCTATCATCAGATTTCTATAAGGGGTGTGTTTTCAGGCATGTCATGGGGCTGATGGACTGAAAACATCCTTATCTGCAATATACTTTATCTGTGCAGTTGAAATGACAACAGAAGGGTAGAAAAGGCAGGCACCTGCTAACTAAATTATGTTATTTTGCTGTTTGTAATTTATTTGACCAAAAGTGTAGGCAGCCATGTTGTTGCATGCCATTTCATTTAGGATTCCGCTTCTGCTCACTTTTCTTTTTAGCTTTGTGAAGTGTGTTAATTAAATTAAGTGATCTGAAAGTAGTTACATAATTTGGATGGAGAAAGGACCTATGATCATGGTCTGATTGTGTCAAGTGGCAGATCTTTCCATCAAATATCCTTCAGTGTGTGCACTGTTAGATGGTATCAGTGTTTTCTGATATTTTATTTCACTGAGGTGTGCTTTCCCTGAAATGCTAACTGATATTTAAATGTAAATACTGGAGTTGATCTACTTGGTTCACATCTTCCCAAGTTTTAATTAAAAGGAAGTGGAGAACTCTTGCAAACAAACATTTGTAAGCTCTAGTGTTATTCTTAATGGATTTGCTTTTATACACATTTTATTATTTTTTTCAGTTGTTGCCAAGAAGAGGCTAATGGTGGGATAGAGATAACAATGAAAACAGACAGACCAAGAAATGCCAGTCAAGCAAATTACATTTAAACAAATACGCACATGCACATACACACAAGCACACACATGCACACACACACTCTTGCTTCAAATGATTACTGCCTTTCAGTTTGCTGTATAACTCTCCTATCTGAGCTCCAAAGTTAATGAATTACCAGCTACAACTGTCCTGGGAGTTTAACACAGCAACTATCCTGGGAGTTTAACACAGCAACCAACAATTAATGATCTCTAAATTCATGATCATGCCACACTTTCTACTGAAAAACTAAACCCCACAGAAGTTCCAAAGTACTCAACAAAATATTCCATAGCAATTAGGAAACGCTAGCTGCATACATCAGAAAAGGCCAAGTTCTGATGTTGCCATTATATGGACATAGGAGCACATAAACAATACTATGCAAGTGATCACAGAGGATGTTTGATGCCTAGCCATATGCACCTTTAACCAGACACACTTCTTGCCGCCCTTTTCAAGTGTTTAATAGTGCTCACCTCTCAAATCAAGCAGGGCATACAGGATAATCTTGGAGTAAATTTACCCATCTAGTCATCACAGTTAGTCTACAAGATAGACAAAGGAGTTCATTTTTTGACTTGTGGTGGCAATTTATTCCATAGCAAGCCTGTGTCAGTGTCATATAGGGATAAAGCCTTGATTGTGGTCCAGAAGACCAGACTTGGAAATTTGATGGCACAGGCAGAGAATATAGGTATGCCCATACTTAAATGATGTAGGGGGTACACATGCAAGGGGAACACTCAAATGGTCCAAACTCCATAGTGGAGACTGGAGAAATAACTGCACATTGCTGCCAGAGGGTGAGAAGAGCATCCTTTTGATGTTAGCCCCTTGCAGATGTGAAGAGTAGTCCAGCACTGTCATGCATTCCACATCCCACCCTCATGGTCTTTAGAATCCATTTCACAAACTGTTTTTATTAAAACATAAGTCTATGTTTCAAACTGTAATTTTATTTCCTTATAGTTCTACAATATTAACCTGAAGGTGGTAGCAACAGTGCCTCTAGTAACAAGTCTATATTATATCATTGAACGTGCAGATCATTGAACAGCATTTCATCAGATATGACATTTATTGAACCCCCTCACTCATATGGGGGGATGTGCCCCCCGCATCTCTGCTAACTATATATACCAACTCTGAGACTGCACTACAGTGGGGAAAGGGCACATTTCCTCATCCTTACCATAGTGCTATCCAAGTAAGAACTGTTCGATGAATGGCACATTCAATAGAATGCTTTTTGAAATGCCATTCAATAATCTATTCTTTCAATGATATAATAGGGACCCCTAGTAACAGATGGGTCTTTAATGCATTATTATAGTAATTGCTTATATTACCCAATTCACAATACATTGCCAGACTGCCAGTACCAATTCTCCCTTGGTAAATTCACCTGACTTACTTCTACTACACATTCATACCATTCAAATGTTCTCAATCCTTCCTTGCAATTTTCATCTTCCTAAAAGGCATACATATTCTTCACACAGTGAAGCTTGCCATCTGCTACTTCAAAACCAAGGACAAAGCTAACAATAATCAAGGACAAAGTCCCCAATTCAGTGTCTTTTTTAAATTATTAGTACTGTTAAGCTAAATAATAAAACAAATCTAGATTAGCATGTATTTTCTAAAGAAATGCAACTAACTGCTAAGTCTGCCGTTTTTTATTTACTGTAATAATTACGGTTCTGTTACACATCAGAAATTTTTATAATGATCAAACATGGCTACTTAAAGGCTAGTCTTGATGACTGGGTGAGAGAACACACATTTATACCGAGGTTATCAAGGTTATCATTTGTTAGCCTCCTTGATTTGGAAGCTGAAATGTTGATGCTTTGATGCTTTACTATTGGATGCTTTGAATCACAATGAAGTTTTAATGCATTTTAGGAAGTGCCATTTTATTGTCGTGAAAGCACTTGTCATTTTTGTATTTGTTTTATTTCTTATTATTAAACTGCTTGAGTTTTACTATGTCTGCCATGTTTGTGTTCTCTACATTTTGTCAGAGTATATTGTATCTACATTTTTGGACATGAGGTCACTTAATTCCGCCATGCAGCTGTTTTTTCTCTGGGGGTATAAGGATACAGAAATTAGTACTGCACTTGCTGTTCATATGAATAGGTAATGGCTAATTTCTTTAATGGCAGAAGTTGTTTTGCCAGCGGATTTGGGGGTGGCCGTGAGGTGTGGAGTTACCACAGCAGGAATTCAGGGCAGGCTTTGATCCATAATAGTGCATATAGGTCCAAACAACCGTCTTTTCCTTATGTGCTGTTGGAGTTGCTGGACATTGGAGAAAGACATTGAGGTCGCAGGTGACAACATTATTAAGGCTTATTTAGGTGAATAAGAGTTGTACAGTCTGGGTTACTATGACAATAAATGCTTGAGGTAAGTAAGGAGCATGGTAAAAAGGGGATTCGTTATATTAAGGGGATTTTGGGGTTGAACATAGGTGAAATAGAGTTGCAATAGCAGAAGGGGTTTGGGTAACAGTTAGTCAAGTGAGCTTGGGAACAAGGGTGGGGGTTTTGTAACCTGTCGCTTCCCACTTTTGTGGATATTGATAATCCCTTCAGGTGTGGGGTTTAGTTGTAACATACTCGATTGGTAGTTAAATTTATAGTGGGTGTTTGATAGGTTCATTGGAAGCATAGCTTCAGTTATGGCTGCTTTGTCATAAATGTGTGGGGCGGTGGTACACTCCTTCCTGGGTTGGCAGGATAGGTTGTTTCTGAAGATGTCTTGAAATGTGCATCATGTATTTTAGATGATTTATATGTTTTTTTCTTTCTTGCAGTTGGGATGTTTTTGGAACGCTGCTGTTATAATTTGGAATAGGTGGGTATAAGGTGGAGCCTTCTCTTTACATATTAGAGGATTTCATTTTGTCCTTTTCTTTGTAGATGGTGGTGTGCCGAGTACCAGTTGTGGCGATACAGTGAATTTGCAGATGATGGAAGCAGTAACGAGTGAGGATGTTACACAAGGGGAACACAAGTGGGCAACAGTTACTGATGGAAGTAAGTGGATTTAAAGTTGTTGAGTTTTGGTAGAGGAGTTTACACTGCTAGTCAGAGAAGGTCAGGCATTCTGAGTTTATATATCAGGGTTAATGGGTCTATCAGGGTTAATGGGTCATACAATGTGTTCTATTAATTGTTAGTATGTTAGATTAACATTGAAGGTTGTTCCTGCTTTGGGGCATTTGCATTCAATAGTAAAAGAGAGCACGGCCATTGGCCATAGGTAAGGGTTTGTTGGG
This sequence comes from Protopterus annectens, assembly GCF_019279795.1. Taxonomy (NCBI): domain Eukaryota; kingdom Metazoa; phylum Chordata; order Ceratodontiformes; family Protopteridae; genus Protopterus; species Protopterus annectens. The sequence goes on from NC_056740.1 coordinate 269,748,975, forward strand.
GTGGCAGGGCTCCTGGTCAGTGCCTCCATGTTAAGTAATCATGGTATGTGTGCACAAAGAATTTATTTTTGTTTCTTTCTTTGCAGATTGCTGGAGTGCAGAAGGCATCATATGGTGGCTTAAAAGGAGATTTGAAAGGTGATGTTTTGATAGGATGGACATTCTTGCTACTTGAATGGAGCACAAGGAGGGTCTGAGTAATCATCTTACTAAGTCATGTTTGAGCTTTGTGTTTAATTAGTGGGAGCTGATTATTGCATTGGTTTAAGGGGCAAGTAAGGAAGAGTTAAAGGGGCCAAAAGGGGAAAATGGTTGGGGATGGTTTATGGGGAGTGTGGGGATCCCACGGGATGCATAGGGTCACAATGTTCATAGGAGCACAAGAACATATTAGGCTATAGCTGTACGGCTCCTGCAAGCCAGTAAAGTTCAATCCTTGCTTTCTTGGAACCTTGGGGGTCGTATTCACTCATCCAGTTGTTCGAACTGTATGTGGGGGAAGGGCCAAGGAGGTGTTTGACATGATGCTGGAGTTTATTTCTAATGGGTGGCATCTTGGCGTGACAAATTTGTCTCTTGAGTAGGTAGTGTTAATGTTACATACCAGATTAAGGTTTTACAGAATAGCTCAAGGATCATTTCACTTGGGGTTTGGGTGAATTTTGTAGATAAGGTTTTAGGAGGCATGGTAAGTAGATGGCTGTGCTGGGGTAGTTTTAGAAACTGGGTGCGTTGTTACAGGGGAGTTAGAATGTATAAGAAAGCCTGGTTGCAGGATAAGGCAGCTGTAGGATACTAGTGGTATAGGTAACATAAGGAAAAAATCTTTTAGGGGAAAGGCTAGGGGCAAACAGGGGTTAAGAATGGTTTGGTAATGAGTGAATTGGGGGTGTTTATGGCTTGGCACATAGAGTATTTCATTGTTGAGCATAGGTGAGTTTTCAGGAACTAGGTCAAAGGGTGCTGGATTTCTGCCATCTAAGGTTAGGCCATTAAAGTTTTGGAGTTAGAATATTCCCTACGGTAATGGAGTTGTTGCACATATAGAACTGGGTAGTGGGGGGGCTAAGGTGATATGCTACAGTTAGCAGGTTCTAGAGTGTGAGGCTTGCTACTAGTTGTTTGACTGGGGCCATTTTGAGTTCAAGAGGTTATAGTTTGTGGTTTTGTTGTGGTTATATGCTGTCAATATATTCAGGTTGAGCCACGATTTCAGCTTTGAAGGCAACGGGCTAAAAGGGTATGTGTTCTCTTGGTGTGGATGTTCTGGCATTACAATGGGGTCATGGTAATCCTACTTTATTTAGTTCCATTAGGGTGTGTTTCAGTGATGGCATGGCAAAGGGGTTTATTACAGGATTCTAAGGTGCTTTACCAATGATGGGTACACCAAATGATGTTTGGCTTGATCATTCCCTTTATGGGAAGTGGATTGAACAATTTTGGATAGAAGGTAGGGGGAACAGCCTGGTCAGGCTGGTTGGCAGAGAAGAGGGATAGGCTTGCCCTCTTCTGTTCCCCCCTCTGATGTCTGGATGTTCATTTCAAGGATCTGGGGAAAGGAGTAGTTGGAGGAAGCCTGCTGAATAGATAGGCAAGCTGAGGTAAGGATGGTACTTATTTGGTGGAAGGTATCTCTATGGATGGTGTATGAAGTGAGTTGGGACACTGCTTCATAAGTAAAGTAAGCGAGCAGAGGTATGGACCCTGCTGGTTGGGCAGGGTGAGTAGGTATGCTGCCCTAATTAACATTACAATGAGTGGTGTATGAAGTGAGATGGGACGCTGCTTCATAAGTAAAGTAAGTGAGTAGAGGTATGGACGATGCTTACTGGGGCAGGGTGAGCAGGTATGCTGCCCTGATTAACATTACAAGGATGTTATGCTGTATTTAGAATCAATTATATCATGAATAATTGTAATTAATAAAGTTGCCAAAACCAAAAGAAAAATAGAGCAATTCCACCAAAGCATAACTCCACTGGTATTTTCCACATGAACAAGCTTAATTGAAACACACTTTCTTTAGAATAAAACCATAAAACTTGTTATCACTACAGATGCGTTTTCACCCTCTAATGACCTTTTGATGCTTTTGTTATCTGTACTTTAGCTCATTGTTCAAAAAGATAATCCCACTGTGTACATGAACCTTACATACTGTGATGCTGCAGACCTCTCCCAGTGCCATGGGAGTTGCTATTAGCTGACAAAATACAGCAACCTTTCAACTCCCAAACCACTAGCTAGATTGTAACACTCGCCAGCCAGTCTTTCTCTCCGGGTCGCATTGCATACCATCCGGAAATTATGTCATCCAACCAATGCCTGTCTGCCTCTCAAATGTCTTTTGGTGTGATGTGTGTCAGTGAAGGGAAGGGGACCAGGACAATAAGAGTAAATATAGAAACTAGTTCTAATTGTGACGTCCCAGTCCTCTGCTTTATCCCTTCCTCCTTCCTCTCTGCCTTATGGCTGAATAGTGCTGAATCCTGTTTGGTAAAGAATCCATCTGAAAATCCAAGTTATCATTTTCATTTTCAATTGAAGAAATACGAGTGTCTGCTTTGCTGCATGATGTAACCACATTGGAAATATGAGGAGTGAAAGTGATGGAAACTCTGTTTCCATCAACTCATAACCTGTAATTTAATTAATTTATAAAGTGCCAGTTCTTCCACTATTAACAGTACTTTGTTATTTTTATTGTTGTCATTTGGAGAGGCTAAATCATTTTGTAGGCCATATCATCTCTATTTATTCACATTTAATAGTTAGTTATTTTTAGACAATTTTGGTAATTTTTTTTATATGTATCTTCTTGGTATACTGCACATGCATATGGGACTTATGTTCCCATGTTTGCACAGTACATCAATGGTTTGGAAAGGAAGCAATGAAGAAAGGAAGATCTCTGTTTTTTTTTAAATAAAAAAATAAAGTTTGAAATCTAGACAGAGAGAGACAGGGCAGAAATACAAGGATAATCAGGTATATTTCTTTAGTTTTGCATAACATACCTGATTTTTCCTTGTATTTTCTATGTCCCGTCTCTCTCATACCTCTGAACTGTCTGGATTTCAAAGTTTTTTTTTTTTTTTTAACTCAAGAAAACTGGAAAGCTCAATAGCATATATTAACAGAAGAAAGCCTGGGTGACCCAACTTTTTTCTTTTGGTATATATTCAATTTACAATGGGCATACTGATTTGGCTGACCAATGCATGCACAATTTTGAATGTAAATGACCTGTCATTGTACAATGCTAAATAGACTGCTTAATGTTTAATGTTCTAATGAAGTTCTTTATTTTATTAAAGAACAAAAGCACTTAAATTGTATTCTGCAAACATTATTTAGTTTTCATTTTTTAGTTTATTTTTTTAGTTAATTTTTATTATTTAGTTTTTGGTGCTGTTCATTTTTTTTAGATCTGGAATATGTCCTTTGTGTATTAATATTATACTTTTCAATAAAGTGATCACAAAAATCAAAATTAATATCAAAGATATTAATTAACGCAGAAATGTTCCTAGGAATGGCAGTAGGAATAGTGTAAACACAAACATACTACAAAACAAATAACACTAAAACATGTGGGGTACAAAACAGATTGCTGAGTGAACTTTTAGGAAAAATTATTTCCTTTTATATTTTGAAATCATTCAAGGCTTCATCAGAAATTAAACACAACCATACAGGAAGGATTTAACAAGGCAAGCACTGAGGCATCACATTGCACAAACCTTTGTCTAGTATGTAGGTACTTTATGCAAATGCATTCGATATTCTGTTGTATGAGCTGCCCTCACAATCTGACAGATTTGGTGTGCTTTTGCAAGGAAGAGTGGGCAAATATTGCCAAGTCAAGATATGCCATGCTGATAGACTCCTATCCAAAAAGACTGAATGCTGTAATTAAATCAAAAGGTGCTTCAACAAAGTATTAGTTTAAGGGTGTGCACACTTATACAACCAGCTTATTGTACATTTTTTTATATTTTTCCCCTAACAGATTTGTTTGCTTTTCAGTTGAATTGTACAGGTTATAGGTCACATTAAAGGTTGTTAAAATTTTTGAAATGATTTATTGTGGTCTCATTCTTTATATCACAAAAACCTGGCATTTAAACAGGGGTGTGTACACTTTTTATATCAACTGTATATATATATATATATATATATATATATATATATATATATATATATATATATATATGTGTGTGTGTGTGTGTGTGTGTGTGTGTGTATGGTTTTATTCAGAATTGGTCAAGGACTTTAGTCTATTTCTGTCTAGTAAATATTATTATGCCATGATAACTAAAAGTGAATTTATTATATGTTTATTATATTTCCTGTACTTTTCCAACCAGTGTTGCATCTGAAAGATTTTTTCTTGGTTCAGACTTAGGGATTTTAGCTTATGTCCCTTTCTGAAGAGAGCATGTACTTTCAGAATGCTGCCTTTTTGAGTGAGATGTTAATTTGATAGTAATGCCTTATGCAAGCCTTGTCATGGAATGTTACTTCTAATGTTTTGAAAGATGTATGGACTACTCCTGTGAGAATTTGAGAATTGTTGTGGCATCATTCACTGGCCTAAAGCATTCAGTAAATGAGAATCAGAAACATATCAATGTATATCTTATTAATTTATTAAAAATGTGTTTCCTAGAGCATTGCCTACAAACACCGTAGTAAAGCATTGACCTGCACAGTAAACTAGATAAATATGTGTGAAAGGAGTACATACTGTTGTCCTGGTGCCTGCCTCAATGTTGTTAGGTAGGTAGGTGCTCCCAGTGTAGGTTATGATGCATTTCACCTCTCAAAAGAGGATCCTATAATAGCTGGAAGACAGAATGCAGAAATGCTGTTATCATTGTATATTATAATACATGAAAGCAACTAAAGCCAGATTATGATAGGCTAGGTAATGAACATATCACTTTCAATCATTCTACCTAATCCAAAAATGTACCTAATCTCATTTCTAGACAGCACTGAGGTAGCATGGTTTGCTTCTACATTTTGCCTTCAGAGTAAACCTGGAAATATGACAATCACCGAAGAATATACAGGCAGTGATAGATGGGAAGGAACCATCTCTGGGGGCTGAAAGGAGTGTCGTTTAGTTAGGTTGCTTAACCAGACATCCTAAACTAACAATCCATCACAAATATTTTTGCTTTTCCATTAGGAAATTAGCAATGTCAAGCTCACTTGTAAAAATAAGGTTGCATTATAATAAGGAATACCATTTCCCTAGCATTCTCATTTTATGTAGACATACCTGAGTTAGAAATGGTAACTCTTTTTCACAGTATATTCTACAGTTTTCGGTTAATTAGAAACCAAATATCCTCATGGTGCTTTATCTTTTCCATTACAACAATCTTTCAAATTTGCTATGTAGAAAGATATAAATATGCAGAAAAACTATTTGTTGAGTACATTCTCAGTTTACTGAAATGGGGCACTACATTAGAATCACTTAAATACTTGAATTTGCTTAGCAACAGTTTGAATTAATCAGATCCCTATGAGCATTCTGTGAGACATATTCCAGATCATTAAAATAAGCTGTCAAAACCAATCAAAATAATTAAGACATATAGTATATGTACTTAAATGCAGAGAGAGAGGGAGAAAAGACATTAAAGGTAATTACAAATTTATGTCCCAGCATGGAATTTATTAAATGGATAAAATGATATATCCCAGCAACCCCTTATCTACATGTCTACATTTCTGAGGAGTTTGTATATATAAACGAGTACCACAGCATGCAAACTAATCAGCAGACAAGATACTCCTGCAAGCCCCCACAACATAAATAATAATCAAGATGCAAACATTTTTAACAAGTTGAGATACACAAGACACACAAATAATTCAAGACTCAGCAGTCTGCAGAAATCACAGTTAGCGTGCCTTTCTTTATTGATACATCCAATCATGTGACGGTAGCAGAACTGCATTTCAACATTTTTCCTTCTGATTTAGAAACTACTGTATCATCATATGTTACTTGTAATCCTTTACTATGCAAATACAGGACAAGAACTAATAACTAAATTTGTAGATAGGTAATAATATCTTTGGAAATATTAAACAAATATTGCACTGTTGAATTTAAATCATTTCTTTTCTGATGTCAGCAACTGTTAAAATTTAAAGGACAACAATGGGATTCTATTATTAAATGCTCAACTTCTCTGTCCTTTTTCTCCCTATTTACTGTCCCTGCTATGAATTAACAACAATATAGCATTTAAAGTATTTTAAATTGACTGTTTCTCTTCACTAGAACCGTACCTTACTGTACTGTGGTGGTTTCACTTTCAAAAAACTTTTATCCTGCCCTGGAAAAGCTTGCTGCAGTCTCCAATTCATTGATGTCATCAACACCAATGAATACAGGTAGTTTTCTGGCCAATTCCCTCCCCAAACTGACATTACCACAACCATCCAAAAAAAACACCCATGCTGTGATGTCACAGCTCCCTGTTCCTTCCCCTACTCATGCAGAAAGTAAAGGCTAGAGCAAGGAAACAGTACATGAGTCAAGCCTTCTGCTGTGAGCTGTCAATCAGGGAAGTTAGTTGTGAAGGGGGATGGGAGATGAGTCAAAGTAATGCAATTCAGGCTTTACAAAAGACTGCAATTTAGCCATTCTAAAAAGAAACAGCAGTAAAAAGCACATTGAAAGTCTGTTCTGTGGCAATTGCACTGTTTGCATTTTAAGTAGTCATTGAACAGCATGAAATGTTACTTAAAAGTAACAGATTGAAAGACAGCAGTGTATACATGTAAAATCAATGCAGTGACAGGAGCTTTAGGAAGAAAGAGGCCTGCATGATGTAATTTTTCATAGACAAGTACTGCATTGTGGGATACCTAAAGGCAGACTAAACAACCAGGATTACTTCAAGATAACAGACCCCATGTGGTCAGACTCAGAAATTACATATAAAAATATTTAAACACCTGTAAATAGTTCCAGAGTGGTGGTAAAATGTAGGAAACACCAAACCATGATGAAATAAACATGTTTTTTGAGTCTGTGGGTGTGGTTTTCCTTTAATCTGATGAGAAACATTGGTCTTACAATGTTAACCACTCCTGCTAAAATTATACTGGATTTCTTAACTCTTGTAATGGTTGCCAGAAAGTGTGCAGTGATACAATACGAGGATAAGTAAGGATAAAACTGCCTTGACTTTTTATTTATTTTTTTTGATTCATAAACAAGTCATCCTACACTCCCTTTACAGTAGAATAAATGGAGAACCCTGCTTTCCAGATTGGCATAGTATGCATACATGATAGAATATTTCTCTACTCAAATAATTCAGCAAGGTGAGAAAATCTGTACTGAAGTCACAGTGTACTTTCTGTTTAAGGTTGTTATTGATAATGTTGCTTTTGTAGGGCAGTATAGCAACCCTTTTTGCATACTATTGTAAGGTAAGTGTTATTGTTATTTCAATTCACAATTAACACAATGAACTTACAACTCCTTTTCCACTCTAATAAGGGAGAATTCTTTTGCCACATGCCTTTCAACTGCCCCTGATTTTCAGGGATGGCGCTGATTTTTACTCAGATTTTAGGTCTCATAATCCCTCCTAATGTTAGTGACTTGGAGAAAAGGTGGTGAAATACACTTAATAAATAAGGACAATAATCAGTGTCACTGACTTCTTTTTCTTCAGAAAATTTATATTAATTCACATTCTCTTATTCTGTTAAAGTCTCAGGTTAATAGTACTAATATTTTAAAAGTGTCCCAGATTGTCTGTTATTATTTCTGAATTTGTCCCTGATGCTGTCGAGATTTCTCCCTAATTCATGGAGAGGTGTGCCACTTAGGATGAGTGATTTCAGAGTTATTATATTTAGAGATAGAGAGGTCTTGTACAGAGGTACTCATATCCTGTTCTAAAATGTTATTTTTGTGGTTTTGCATCATCAATAGTACCTTCATGAAGTTGTAGATCACAATACTTTTGAGCTCATTGATGTGCGTGTTTACTGCATGCTTTTTGCTGAAATAGGTTTGCTCATAGAATAAAATGGCAGCTGCTGCTGACTTTAAATTTGTACCTGTTTCATTAATAGTAACTGATGAAATGTTTGGTTTAAGAAACATTTATCTAAACAGCTGATGTTAAGATCTTACAAGCATGATTAATTGTTATATTAAATACTGAACGCTTAAGTTGTGGAAAATGCATAACGGATACTCATCTTATCTCTGGATAAATACAATTATCTTCAACTATTGCAGCATAATTTTAGACATGGATAAAATACAATTATGAGCTTAAGTTACAAATTTATCCCTGGATGTGCTGTAGCACAGCCCACCCACATTATACTAACATCTACAAAATGTCACTGGCTACTGACAAGAACACTTACTTTATGAATATTCATTACTAGGGTTGCCACCTTTCACTGTAGCCAAAACTGGACCAAAGCCACACCGCTCACACCTCCCTTAACTTGGCCTATCTCCTCCTCTCTCATCATTCACTTTAAGCCCATTTCTTGATATCACATGCACATCAGAGTAGGAAGAACCTCCTCTTTACTTGTTTCCATCATAATTACATTGTATTAGTGATGCTTTTTTAAATAAAAACACCATGGAATTGGAGATTTAACAAACTCTGATAGTCTGTTTGTTTTTTAAAACAGAATATTGGAGTTAGAACAGTGTTTTATAGACTACTAGACACTCAGTGTGATTTCCTGATAGTCTAAAAAAAATGGAGGTTGATATAATGGTTAAGGTAAATACACGGGAACACGGACAGGTCCACTGATACAGATTTATTGTGTTAGCGCTTTCATGCACATATCTTCGTGCACTTCTTCAGACACTGAAATTCTACCTAAAAGCTACTTATGTAACCAAATAATTAGCACCAATAAAATCTTTAATTGTCATTAAAATAGCAACAACAATGAATACTAAATAGTTCACAATTTCAAAACGTCCTAAAACCTAGATGTTAACTTATTAAATAAATTAAAAACTTGCAAACAGACTTTAAAGTGTGAATTACTTACAAAAATGCATCACATACTTATATTATTAAAAAATAATAATAGCTAACGTTCCAATGCTTTTAATTTAAGTAAGCATTTGATCGAACAAGCTTCATTAATGCCAGGATAGGCATAAGCATTTGTTTTCAGCTGCCACAACAATTCCTGTTCTTCCAATTTCAAGTGCCAAGGTCCCCCCCTCGGATTTCTGGGCACTTGTTGTACTACCATGAATTTAAATGTGTGGGTATTAAACTCTGAAATGTGTTTAGCCAAGGCATTGGTATTGTTAGCCTTGGCTATAGCGTAAGTGTGCTCGTAAATCCGCTGTTTAAAATTACGCTCAGTTTTACCAAAATAGAACGCAGAGCACAATTGTTTGCAAATTTTAAATTTATTTAATAAGTTAACATCTAGGTTTTAGGACGTTTTGAAATTGTGAACTATTTAGTATTCATTGTTGTTGCTATTTTAATTGCCAATTAAAGATTTTATTGGTGCTAATTATTTGGTTACATAAGTAGCTTTTGGGTAGAATTTCAGTGTCTGAAGAAGTGCACGAAGATATGTGCATGAAAGCGCTAACACAATAAATCTGTATCAGTGGACCTGTCCGTGTTCCCGTGTATTTGTTTTTTCCTAGTTTTTATTTGTCTTTGGAGTTTTATAATGGTTAAGGTGTTTACCTTACAGCGACAAGATGCAGGTTTTGATTCTTACATGGGATAATTGGCTAGGCTTAAAATGGCCCATAAAGGCAGTTAACATAGTACTAACCTATGAACCTATTTTCTAACTTACTGGAGAGACAGATTTGTCTCACAGAGGTTGCCCCACCTTTGGAACAAGCTTTCTATTCATGTCAAACAAAGCCTCTCATTGGCCTTATTTAATTGTAATTTGATTGACTGGATAGGTAACCAGAAATTCACCCTGAGGGTTCCACCTGTGTCCTACTTGGACAGGGACAATAGGTGCTGATTTTGGTGTCTGCTTGAACCAGAAGCCCTTGGGAACATGGGTTGAACTTGACTAGGCTTGGAAGAGCCCTGGGGCCATTAGGCTAGTAATCTCCTATGATCCTATGATTCTATAATAGGTGGCAACCATATTCATTACTGTACTGCACTGTGTATACTGAATATTGATAAAGTGTTTATTTGCTCTGGCCAGTGCAACAGTTGTACAAGTAAATTACTTTTTATAATATCTTAGAAAATATAAGGAACATTACTACTTCATATAATATTTGCTAAAAATTACACAAATTAAAAGAAAAAAAAAGTGTTCTGTGTATTACACCACTGAGCAGAAATATATGAACAGACTTATTTGAAGACTGTTTATAAATATTGAGCACAAGCAGAGCCACTGACCTTTAGTTTGTGTCCACGTACTTATGATGTTCTGATGTTAAGTTAATGTCCACAAATTATGATGTTCTGACATTTAGTTCATGTCCACACACTTATGATGTTCTGACATTTAGTTCATGTCCACTCACTTATAATATTCACTGTTGCTACCCCTTCTTCCTGAACTAACAGCATGGATGCTGGTGTGCTTTAAGCCACCTATCTGAGTGGGAGTTTACAGATTGTATGAAGGGCAGCTGGAACTGGGATGTATGATCTTGCAGAGTTGCACTATTATGTCTTGTAGCAGCTTTGTTGGCATGTCTAGGGAATGAATTCATTATGTGTGAGATGCATATGGACTAAGATGGTGTTTATGTTGCTATTTTTTTTCAGATGCCAGAGTGAGATATTTCTGTTTGAAGAATGGCATTTCACATGCTCACCAACACCTTTTGCCAGTGGTGTATTGTTAAACCAAAGACTTATTTTTAGAATTGTATTGTCCCCATTGTTTCATGACTTATTAGTACATTGTTTGTCATAGTTTCTGCAGTATTTGAGAAAAACATCGGACACTACCTTTTAAAATGAATTATTACATTTGGCTTCTGATAAGGTCAAGTACTTGCTCCATTTCAAGGAGACATTCAGTTGTAGCATATTTATGATGTCATCTGGCAATCAGCATATTTTTCCATCATGAATAATGTAGGTGTGATCATAGCTCTTTCTGGTGTCAGTCAAGATGGGAAAGACCCCACCTGCGCACTCCACTCCCACCTCAGTGGTGACTCTTCATAACTTAAGTCGAATTACAGCTCTATGATCTGATGCAGGTAAGATTTTCAGACATGGATTTAGGGCTTCTAACAGCAGCTGTTTTCATACATATTTAAAATCCTTTAATAGTGTAGATCCCCCTCCTCTTACATAGCTTATGAAAGCATTTACAGATTAGAAGGTTCACTTAACTAGTTCATCTGGGAGAATCTCTCTCTAATCAAAATCAAATAATTTCATTTTTTTCGCTCAATGGTCCAGTCTATATTCATGTTTCCCTACCCTTAAAAATATTATTAAGATACGTCAGTGTTCAATAACTAAGTCTCTGTGCAAATGACCTATTCCTTTTCTTAGCCCTCCTAAACACAGCATCTATCCAAAATCAAATAAAAAAGGAATTTTCCCAAATCTAAAATAAACTTACCCTCCATTAGCAAACATTGAATCCTCCTGAAATATTGACCACGGTTTTCATAGGTTCAGCGATTAGTGCTAGGCTAACTGCCCTTGTGAGCCATTTTAAACCTAACCAATTACCCATCTGAGAATCAAATCCTGCACTTTATGTCTATAAGGTAAACGCCTTAACCATTATGCCAATATTTTCAAAAGTTGCTCCTCCCAATATCTTCAGTCCTATTATATTATCTTATGTAACCATCTAAAAGTAAATAGGATATTGGCGTAACTTGACTGTTTGTCTTGACATCCACACCACATGAACTATTACAAGGCACTAACTTGCTTATAAATACCTGTAAATGAATTGGGGGTACAAAGAAAAGAAAAGAAATTAAACCTACAGAACTATTGAAATTAAACCTATAGAACTATCATCACTATGTGATGCCAGAATTAGAGCATATTTTCAATTTAACTACTTTAACATCATCTCATAATGCCCAATATCTACAAAGAACAGTCAAAAAAGTATGTTTGGGATGTTGTATAATTCTTACAAGCATCATCACTATACTGTCAGCTGCTATCCTACAACAGAAAAAAGTGCTCCTTACAATGTCAAGATTTAAACTCTTCCATTGTAACTATTACCCTAATAGCAATAAATAAATGAATATATAAATACATAAATAAATAAATAAATAGATAAATGCATATCACTGTTGCCTAATTCCACCTCACCTACCTTAGATCCCTCCATTTTACTTTGTGCTACTGAAGCTGCCTTTTCAAATTTTCTGACCCATCCATATAAGATACTCTCACATGTACATTACATATACTTTCCTGTTTTGAATCAATATTAATGGACTACTTCTTTCACAACACCAAGTGTCATTGTTATCATATAAGATAAACTGCAAGTTATTACCGATGAATGACAAATTGTAAACTAGATTCATAATCATCACTGTGACTTTGCAAAAATATAAGAAGTAATTATTGGATACTTTCATTAATTGATATAAATGTGCCACAGACTATGGGGGTAATCAGAAGTAGAATGCATGGTGAGCAGCAATGCACAGAAGGAGGTAAGTTAGAGATAACATGACTGTAGCAGAAAAATAGCATAGCAGAATCATACGCAATTGTCTGCATTCAAATGAGTGTCATGATAATGAGAAATACTACATACTGAAATGACAAAATCACCTCTGTTAGTGTACTTTAGAAATGTGTAAAAACGTTGTGATGAGCTGTGCAAATGTAACTTATCTGAACACTATATTTTTTCATTTGTCAGGTGTATTGTTCATTGCCAGGTGTATTGTTCATTGCCAGGTGTATTGTTCATTGTCAGGTGTATTGTTCATTTGTCAGGTGTATTGTTCATTTGTCAGGTGTATTGTTCATTGTAGGAAGCTAGGGGTAGCATATGCTATAGATGGTCAGCATGTGCTAGTTGTAGCTGGCAGACAATGCTGAGTGTCTTCCCTCTTCACATCACAGAAGAGTTCATAAGCAGAATCCATAACATCACTGACATAACTACAGCATAGATGAGAGCTAGTGCGTGGACAAAGACATCATAGTGGAACTAACAGACAGGTGTCATCTGCACACAGGATAAAGGAAGATGTATGAACTCCTCTTCTCAGTTGACATAGGATCATAGGAGGTTACTAGGCTAATGGTCCTTGAGCCTTTTTAAGCCAAGCTATTCATGCCCCAATTTTTCCAATTAGCAATGCCTATGGGCTAGAACAAATATGGTATATGGCTGTGCCTTAGGGCATCTATAAACTGCCCCATGATGGTTTGTGTAGCATTAACCATCTTTAATACAGGGACCATTCAATGTGTGAATTTGCAAGGAGTTTTTCAGGACTTGGCCTCATTAATCCTAGATCAGTTCCTTGGCATGAAGCTAATGCATGTGAAGTAGAACATTTGGTTTCTACAAACTGTAGAGGTGAAAACCACCACTATGTGGGCATTCTATCACACAGTCTATTTTCCTGAAATCTGGGGGGAGCACTGTCTGCACCCATATTGCTACCAAGGTCTATTCTACTCTACATGGTATTCACTATATCAACTGCAAGGGCTTCCAGTCCATCAACTGGCAAGTGGTGTGCAGGCCACTACATATACAGTGTGTATGTGCTGTTTCCATAATTTGTAGACCTGGCATTTCAGGTCAGGAGGGGAACTTTCTGCAAGGTCATTTGCACATTGCCAACCTTAGAGGCGGAAAGGTTCATTCCTTTGAACATAGATAGTATACCAGTCATAATGGCATTGAGTATTGTGTGTTTAGAATATGCTGTATATCACTTGGGGCCATGGCTGATGACCTGCCCCCTATCTGTGGGCTCCAGTCCATGGCTGAGCTGGTATACAACACTGCACTGCACTGTCTCAGACAAAGATCAGCAATGAACATGTGCTCAGAGTGCTACAGTCTCACTTCCAATGCCTAGATATGTCTAATGTTGTAATGCAGTATGTTTCAAATGTTTGAAATATGTTATTTATAGTTTATGCCATGCTAGATGACATGGTGCTATGCAAACAGTTAGTACACGAGGAGCTCATAGCACTGGCCCAAATTATCTGTGCCAGGAGTAAAGGAAGTGCCAGGTGAGAAGCCATTAGGGGAACCAGCTGCAGCAGGCAATCATGTGAGGCAGAGAAGTGAGCAGTCTGTCGTGGCATTTGCAAAGTGGTTTCATTAGGTCTTCAGCTATGGGTTATGATGAAATGAACACAGAATGAAACTGATGCATGCAATATCAAACCCAGACTATGCACTGAGTGTACTGACTGGAAGTTACCATACATTATCCAGAAGTGTGGGCAGGGCACATTCATCTTCATTTGCACAGGTGGGTCATGACATCATGGGACAGCAATGCTAACATAGATAGAGGTGCCATGGGTGGTGCCAGTGGGAAGCATACAGATGGATAGGTGGTTGCAAGGTGACACTAACCAAATCCTCCAGTGAATGAGTATAGTTTCCATGAGTGGAGCATTGAATGTATGTGCCATGTGTCTGGTCCAGATAAAAATGGTCCACAGGATGGTGAAGCAGCTTAGGTATATGTATGGGAATGTTTCTGGGGCTCCCTCCCTCACTGTGGTATTGCAGCACTCATATGGTATCCACTGCTCTGTGTCTGGTCATGGGTAAGAGTTATTCTTTGGTAAAGCTACAGTGGAATGGGGTCACACTGAAATGCAGCACCTTGGCTGGGTTCCCTGGTGGTGCATGCAAATAGTGGAACTGGACAAGTGTTGACCAAATCTAGGTGATCATCCACTGGCAGGGATTGAGGCCACAGCAAACAGGATGATTGTTGGCAATGGCCAAGTGAGTGACTATGGCCAGTGTTAGAGGCAGCCATGGACATTGCATATGCTATGCCTCAGGAATGCTGTGTGTCAATATGTGTTAATCAGCTGTGCACACAGGCAGTACACAGCTGTCCTACAGCATGACCCTGAAGCAGTCAATGGATTCTACGTGTATTACCATCAACAGGTGTATCTGCCTCAGACCCCTACACTCATATCTCTCAACCTGGAAACATCAAAAATCTGGACAAAGGCCCATGAAAAATAGGTACAAATCTGTACACTGATTAACATCAAATTTGCATACATAATTATGTAGCCCCACACACTTCAATGGAATTGTGGGGTACCAACTTTCAAGCGCAAGCTGAACAACAGACAAACAAAATATATCCCCAGCCCAGACCCTGTAGTAAATGTTTTTTTTTTCTTTTGAAATGTGTAGCAATGATATTCACTGGGAAGGGAGAAGATGGTGAACCTTATGATTTTGTTTTTGGTGACTTGCAGTATGTGGGTTTTGTGGTAAATGTAGGGCATTCAAAAGTAGGGCATTTAAGGGTAGGCAATATTCTAATCTTAACAAAAGAATATTACAGTTTGCTAGGACCTCCAAAAGTTATTTTCCATGGCCTACTGATCAGAGGCATAGCTTGAGTTTGCCTGGGGTTGTCTGAGTTTGCCGCCCTTCCCCCTTCACAAAATCATGGTCGAATGGGGCCCCCATACACAGAACCCCTCTGCACCCATTCCAATGTCCTATTACTTGGTTAGTTCACCCCATTTACCATAAACACTAATGTGCGTACTGCTTTGCTTCTACGATGATTAGTTGGATAAATTGAATTTCATTTAAAACTTTTATTTTAGAATTTATAGCACAAGCACTAATAGACATCTGTTAAACAAAGGCATACAGTCTCACAATGAAAACAGACTTAGCATTAAAACGTCTCTACCCTTGAAACTCACATTCATTAAACCAGTATTGAAACCCACATTCAAAGAAAATGCATCTGGCCAGTGGTGGATAAAGATTACCTTTGGGTTGTTTTCTAATCATAGGCCCCTTGCACACGAAACATACATGTGTTCTTTGATATACTTTCCTGATTGTATTAAATTACATTCTTTTATAATACAGCACACTTGTTAGAGTGCATTTTAAATGTATTGTTTTGAAAATGTTTCCAGTAAGCAATTAAACAAAATGTATGAACCAATAATGACAAAACTGCCCAATTCAGAACATTTCCATTATAAAAGTCTGCTTATACTTCTACAATCCACCAGTATCAGTAAATATGCACAATCTCTGCAGAAGTAAAAGTGATCTAAATAATTCCACATTAAAGAGATCTACAAGATCTGTCACTAATGAAGAGGTCACTGCTAGCAAACAACTTAATATTTCATTGTATCATCTACAAATAAAGTGCCTGTTGCCCTTGAGGAATAAATTGCCTATGTTACATTAAAAGATGATAAGGTAGTAATATTGCAATAGGGAATGGATGGCAAATTGATAACAGGTTCATAGTTACTAGGTATCTCTGCCAAAGAGGACATTCTCAGGACTACAGCATCCACCAATTCCACCCTCTTTAAAAGTACAACACAGTACAGTATCAGCACTCCATCTACATACTGTGGGAATAAACACAGCCTTCTGCATCAAGAGCAAGTATTCTACCTGCTGTGCTACTAACACAAACAGACTTAGCCTAAGCAGTACTGCTTATGTCACATCAGTTTGTGTTGTTAGTAGCCCAACAGGTCAAATGCCTGCTTTTGATGCAGAAGGCTGTGGGTTCTACTCCCATGGCAGGAATTAAACCCACAGCCTTATGCATCAAAAGCAAGTAGTCTACCTGCTGTGCTACTAACAATACAAGCAGACTTGGCATAAGCAGCACTAAACTTCTCTCCCCCTGAAGAACTATGCAGCACAAGAAATATGGTAAAAGTCAAAATTTATTGGAGGGGACAAAAGCCCAAAACCAGGCACACATTTTAAACATTACTTGTATAATCTTTGAAAATTTGCTAGAATAAAATGTTTTGTGTTACCATGCATTTCCTGAAAGACAGGATGACCGAAACTTAAATGGCTATCATTATTTAGTGAATTCAGTTCAACTTCAGTTCTCACTGATTTGTCAGAAAACCACAAATTCTAAGAGGAACAGACCAAAAGTGTGAGCGAAACGTTCCATAAACTTTGGACAGTTGCAAACTATGGTTAACTTCTTAAATCCCAAGGGGTGGTGGTGATGGTATGGGTAGAGAGTTTAGGCTCTTACTCCTTGTACCTAAGGTACAGGGTTTGAGTCTGAGTAACACACACACAAAATTCTGGCTGTAATACCACACAAAATAAGTACTGCAAATGAAAGCTGGCTGTAGAGTAACAAATGTGGCCCAGCACACTCTGACTGCCATTAATGCACACAGTTCTGGCTGTAAACCACACAAAATAAGTACTGTAAATGAAATCTGGCTGTAAAGCAACAAATGTGGCCCAGCATATTCTGACTGCTGTTAAGGAGGAGCTGAGTTGACCAGTAACTGTCTGTGGAATTCAAATGAAACACACAAGTTGGCTGTTAAGTAAACACACACACCCTTGTTCCTGCAAAAACACACAAAGCATATTCTTTCTGTGGCTGTTAAAAGACAGCACTTCTCAATAGTAATTAACTTAATGCAGCACAGTTTGTCTTACCGGGAATGATGATTTCTGCTGCACAGTTTGTCTTATCGGGAATGCTGATTTCTGCTGCAGCTGACTGGCCATTGCTTCTAAGCACATTCAAACTTGACCTGTTAAAGTAAAAGACAGCACAGTGCACAGTTTGTCTTACTTAAAGGTGCCAAGCCGAGCATTCAAATGCTGCTTTAAGCAGCTGGAGAACTGCAAGCACGATATGGCCGAGAAACAAAGTTCAGTGAATCCCTCAATTCCGACAGGCTGGCAGGCTATTCATGGAACTGATGCCATTGCGCACGCCTCTGCACATGATGACGTCAGCTGAAAAACAAAAAACATGTTAAAAAGCCTGGAAATTCAGAAATTAAGGGGTGCCACTCGGAAATTGTGGCACCCAATTATTTGGACCTCAAAACTGGTAAAAACCAAGAAATTCAGTACGGTTGAGAGGTATCCCCTACACCCAGTGTTGTTTTGCTAGTAGTGGTGAATTTCCACAGTCCCTGCAATGGTTGAAGGTCTTTGCACAGGACTATGCACCATATTAATAGGTTCTGATATGGACTGAATAATAGTTATCTGTTCCTGGATCACAGACCTGTACCTCTACTGACTGAAGTCCATGGTAACACCCATGTCAGAGAATGTTCTAGACTCATTGCATTGATGTCTACCTTCATGCTTCTCCCCAATGATGTCTGCTCAGAAATGGTATGGTCCTCTGATGCTGCCTGTGGTTGTGCTGTCTTTGCATCAAGACTGGGGCCATATACTAGACGCATGTGATGCTGGGAGTTTATTTTTATTTTATTTTATTTTATTTTACATTTGTTAACCAGGGGTGTTTGACTGAGCCAAAAAGGCCCTTTTTCAGCAGAGGCCTGGGGAGAAAAGCTGCACATAGAAAACTTACAGATACATTTAGATATTTAGACATGATCAGTATACACACAAATTACAATAGACATGTTTTTACAGTGGTATGCAGCACATCAACAGTTACAGTGGAGAGAACAAACAAGAAAATAATTTAAAAATAAAGGTAATTAATAGATTTGTGGTGTACAGCTGAAATTTGGAACATAGTTAAAATACATACATAGTACACAGGTACAGTACATACAATGTACATTAGCTAGTGTTTGTGAATCAGAGTGAAAACTATTATCAAGTACTCTAGGTTTTGTATGTGTACCTTATCTGCTTTCACTAGCCTGGGGAGCAATCGTGGCACTGCCAACTTTGCTTGAGATGTTGCCTAATGAGGTTTTTAAAGGAGGCTTTGGACAATGTGTTTTGTATGCTAGTGTGGAGAGAGTTCCATTTTTTAGCCACTGAACAACTATATAGTGTGTTTCCAAAGCTATTGTAGCTGTTGTTGACTTCTAGTAGTAGTTTGCTTGATGATCTAAGAGGCCTTTTGGCTGAGTGATGTTGTACTAGGTGTTTGAGGGCAGGACACTTATTGGGGAGGTAATAGATAGAATGACAGAGGCAGAGCTGATTGTAGGTTAGGAGGTTGGGCAGTTCAAGCCAGTGGAGCTGTCTCAAAGCAGTATAGTGATGAGTTGTACATGAGCAATTTGCAGCAAAGTGGGCAGTTCTGTTATAGCAGGCTTCCATTTTGCTTAGTTCAGTTTTGTTGAGATTAGTCAGAATGGGAGATGCATAGAGTACGGTGGATAGAAGTTGGGAGCGAGCAACGGCTGATCTTGTGTTGTTGGTAAGAAGTGGTTTGATACGGTAGAGTGATCCCAGTTTGGCATGTACTTTTTTAATATTTAAGTTGAGATGACTATCAAATTTTAGGTGTTTTTTTATGTTTAGGGAGTTCATCCTGGACTTCTGCATTCTTCTCAGCTGTGGAAGAGGAGAATGTACCCACCAGTGTTAGCGTTGCCAACAGTGTCACTGTGTCCTCAAACTGTGTCACTGCATGGTGCTATCATTTTCAGCTGCTACTTAGCTGAAATCTGTCATGTGTTGTCCTGTTGTTGATGGGTCCTTTCCCAGCAGAGTTTGTGACTTTGTGACAGCACATGACAAATTCAGCTAAGTAGCAGCTGAAAACTGTGCTATTTAGATGCCTGTCATGAAAATGGTCAAGCACGAAGGTCATGCATATGCGTAAGAACTCGATCTTGATACTATCAAAATTTCCCACACTGCTGACCACATGCAACACTCAAATATAGATGGGGAACTCTTTACTTTGTTGTCCATTGTGTCTGTCTCACATTCTCTGCTGCATGTGGCCATATCCACCCACCTTTCATTTTCAATTCTGGACATGATCTCAGCAGGATTGTACTCTTGCACTGACTGGGCTCCATCATCATGCAGGTGGGTGTGCATGATCTTTTGACACCTGCTGCACAGGCAGTTTGGGAGACATCTGTTAGTGAATAATAAAGATCTTCTGTGTAAACAGTATGCCTCACACTAACTTGCCAAGGATTTTAGGGTTGTCATTGGTCTCACTCACTCTGGTGAGCAGTGCCAGCATACTTACAGTGATCTGCTGAGACACATCCTAGGCCTTCTCTGTCAATGGAAGAAGAAGAGATTAGGAAGAAAGGGCTTCCATACTACATAAAGAAATCTGTTAAGTCACTGTGCAGTAGGCGTGAAGGGCATAGATATACATACCTTCCGCTGTCACATGCATAGTGTCTTCATTCCAATATTTTTTTTTCTGTTTTGCAGCAGAACGAAAAATGTAAAGAACAGGGTTGACTTCCACAGGAGTCTGACTATGCTGTCCAGGCTGTGACAAAACTATAATGTAGTGCTTTCATATCTTATAACTCTGCTTAACCTGATACTTAATAGCTCTATGGATTTTTCATTTTGTAATTTAGTATTTAGTGATCACTTAGTTGTTCAGTGGCCTTCTAGATTTTTCTTCCATATACTTTTTTACTGCTCTAAACTTTTCCTGTCCCACCTGCATCTGCTATTATTATACAACAGTAGTTCAAACGTTTCCCACAGCACAGGGCGTTTTTTTGCATTTTAACATGATAACAATAGCCTAGTTTTTCATTGGCTTTGTAGATCAGTTTGGCATCTATTATCTGTGCTACTCTCCTAAAATGTTCCAGTTATACCGGTATTTACCATTATTGCACAGCTGTACTTGACCTGCTTACAACAAAACTGAGCAGTTGTACTGTTCATGCATTTTAATATTTCATCGTTGTTTAGCTGCTGATTGTTTTTTTTATATTCCTTCTTCTTCAATTACTGTGCTACTATCTCACTTTATTCACATTACATTAGGTGCTCTCTCTCTCTCTCTCTCTATATATATATATATATATATATATATATATATATATATATATATGTATACACACACACACACACACACACACACACACACACACACACACACACATGCACACATATATACATGCATGTATTGTATTTATGTATATGTATATTTATACATCGGATCACTTTTTTAGTCCAGTGTTTAGGCTGACCTCTGTTTTGTTAACCCACATTGGTTGAGAAAAAGGCTAGTCAACAGGACTGTGAGACTAACAACCTCTGGGGTTGGAGAATATTGTGTGATCTCAGAATTAGTAGGGAGTTAAGTGGGTGCTTGCTACCTTGCAAAAAAAATTGTTTTACATGGTCCAAGGTTATGCCTCCAACCAGATATGTTAGGATTTCATTATTTTATATATATATATATATATATATATATATATATATATATATATATACATATATCATATCTGTATATACATATTCTCTTTATCAATTAAGCCTTTTAGAATTTTCAGTGGAGTCTAAAAAATCAAAATACTTCTCAAATGGTTTTGATTCAGTGCATCTAGGTTTAGAAACTAATCCAATGTAAGGCATTTGAAAAAATGTAGCTTCTTTACATGCTTTTATGAGTAAAGAAAGGGTTAAATAAAAGTGTGTGTGTGTGTGTGTGTGTGTGTGTGTGTGTGTGTGTGTGTGTGTGTGTGTGTGTGTGTACGTGTGTGTGTTTACATTTATGTACAGCATGCAGATACTCATTAACCTCATTCTTTAACACTTTTCTGTTGTCACTACACTAAAAGAGCTTATTAATTATAGGCAGGCACACACTAAATCTTGCAAACTGCATGTAAAGAGATGACTGATATTAAGTACAGCACTGACATAAGTGTTTAAAAATTCTTAGTTCTATAATATACCTGCAATTATTGTGGATTCTACATTGAAAATACCTAGCAGGGGGCACTGCATTAATCTCTCTACTGTTATGTAATTTAGCAATAGGGGGTATCAATACAATACAAACCTACCACCATCTTAAATTGCTACCATTTATAAACAAGGCCCTGAGGAGCAGTTGCTAAAACAGAAAGTCTATTCTCTGTACTACATATTTGTCAGTGCCTTTAAAATGTTTTAAAAGCTACTGACAACTCCTTGAAAACACTAAAAGCACAATAATTAGGTGCATTTCAGTTAACATATCAAAACCTACTCTATGTACTACTTGCCATTTATTTAATAGTGTAAAGATCTGTATGAATAAACATACTTCTTCCTTTGAAGTCTGTCTCTGCAGCTTACAATAATGCAGCATTTGCTTTAAAAAATTGTTTTACCTTAGACAGTCTTTTCAGACTATATAAAGAGAGACATTACAGACTTCTTGGACTATGTGTATGTGCCTAACAATGAGTAGCATTCTATCATCACCAAGGATGATGCCGCTATACAAACAGAAGAAGATTGACGTTAATAATTGGCTTAGTTTTTGGTGTTATTCTAGGGATATCATTTTTGTCAGCATGAAAGGATATGGTTAGCAAACCACATTACTTTGCCAAGGATGGTCTGCACCTAGCAGGGGCAATGCTTTAATCCATCTTCTATTATGTAATTTAGCAATGGGGAATATCAATGCAATACAAACTTACTGCCATCTTAAATTGCAACCATTTATAGACAAGGCCTCGAGGATCACTGAGTAAAACAAAAAGTTTGTCCTCTAGGCTTCTGAATATTGGCTAAAACATTGTAGAGTCTTTATTAGGGAATGCCAAATTGACAAACTATCCGCCATAGCAAAATCTACCCAAAGAAATGTAAAGGTGTTACAACTCAATGTCAGGACTCTTAACAAGAAGCTACTCCCTCCAATCTTGCCTTACCATGGAAAATGCAGACATCTATGCAGTTAAGGAGGCATGGTATAAGCCTCAGCACCTTCCACACATTTACATTAACAACTACACAGACAGGGGTTAAAGGTGGAGGTGTCACTATCTACATCAATAGCAAGCATACTTCTAAGCTGGTTAAACAGGATATTGCACTGGAGGTCCTCCATGTCTTATTTACTATAGACAAAGTTCCATACCATATCATATCCTAGCAAGCTGTAGGTCAACCGCTATGACACATGAAAACCATAGCTCATACTGAGACTTATTGAAAACACACCATTTAACCAAATATCATAATCATGGGGGACCTTATTTATCCCTCTATAAAATGGGAATCCTACATGATCCCAACTTTGTGTGTGCAGAGATTAATAGACTTTGTAAACATAAACACTCTACATCAGTGCATATACTTACTAGAGGTCCAAACATATTTTGATCTGATACTTACAATCAGACTTCTCAACTGTCCAGGTTTTTGCAGAATGTCCAGATTTTTGCCTCATATTCTTGGTCTGTTCCTCAAAAAATTAGTGATTTTCTGACTTTTTGTGGCAAATCAGTGAGGACTGAATTTATTATAAAATGACAGGCGCTTGAGTTTCAGACTTCATATCCTTCAGAAAATACACATTAACACACTATCTTGTATTTTAACAACTTTCTAAGCTTCTAAGAGCAATATTTAAACTTAGTCCCTATTTTTGGGACTTTGTCCCCCCATTATTTTTGGCTTTGTCCAGATTATTTGTGCCAAAAGGTTGAGAGCTATGCTTACAAATATGGGAGAATGCTGCCCCCCCCCCCCCCCGGGTTGTGCTTTCTCCCAGTATTTTGCCCTCTCTGTTAAGGTCAGCCCACAAAGAATCAGTTCTGTAATCCCAGCAAACACTGCAACATTTAGAAACTACTTCAGGGCAAGTTACCTTTTATTAAGTGATAACCTGCCAAAATTTCAAGCTCTTCCAAACTCAGATAACACAGCAGACTATCATGAATTAGTCACGGAAGCTTTCAACAACTATGTCAGTAGATGCATAAAGGCTGCTGCGCCTTCCAGAAGTAAGCCCAAAACTAACTCAAAAATAAGCCACCCTGGTGGAATCCAAAATTAAAATTAGGAAGTGTAAATCACACACAAACACATACACACATGCACATACACACGCACACACACACACACACACACACACACACACACACACACACACACACACACACACACACACACACACACACACACACACACACACAAAAAAAAAAAAACCCTTCAGACACTGGACCCAACCCAGTTTGGTTTTGTCAAAGGCAGGTAATGTGTACTTAACCTGATGAGCATATATGCATACTGCCTACATTGACCTAGTTAAGGCATTTCATACAATACTCTACTTGTGCATTGTAAACCAACTCATAAAATTAGGCATTAACCCCTATGTAACTCACTGGATAGCCAGCTGGCTCACAGATAGGGCCCAGGAAGCTAGGAATGGAGAGACCACAAAGAGATCAGTCCCCAGTGAAGCATTTATTTTTTGGAAGTCTAGACCAATGTCAAGGGCCTCTGACTTACCAAGTTTGCAGATGATTGAATGCTAGGAGCAATCATATAACCCTCCCACCCCCAAGATACTAACATTTTACAGGAAGGTCTAACACAGACAAATGACTGGTGCCAAAGTCATGGCTTAAAGTTCTACTACACAAAATGCATAATAGTACCTTTTGGGTAGTCAGACATCCAGAGAAACACACCTAATAGTAGATACAAATATCAAGAATTTGAGGAATCATATAGATAATAACCTTGCTTTTGACCAACCTGTGTCTATGGTAGCAAGAAAATCATGCTATGTTACTCAACTTAAAGGTAAGGGCATGGCACTTAGGTCTAAGGAAGTCATCATGCTACTGTACTTAGCCATTATCAGACCCATAACTGAGTATAATGCCCGTTTGATATGTATCTGACCAGCAATATGTAACAACTGGAACAACCACAGAGGTTCCTCACAAAAAAACACAATGTCCTATGTAGATCAACTCAAATCCCTATCTGTATACTCTGTTTCTTACAGACTGCTGAGAGGCAATTTATACCTGGCATACAAGGCATCCCTGGATCCCATCTTGATGGACCTTTTGCATATCCACAAAACAAACAGAACAAGGTCAATTCAATCTAAGGATATATATTTTGCTTGTGACTTAAATATGACATTTTGAAGTAACAGGTATGCTTAACATCGATGTGAAGAAGAGCCCTTACCTAACTGTATTCATGCACAATGTGGACCAGTGGATGGGAAATTGGAACTTCACCACTGGTCTGATTTCTACATTGCTGATGGACAGAGGCAGACTTTAAATTATGCCCTAACTAACATGCATCCCTTAAAATAATCTCTAAGGCACAATAACTTGTGTGACACCCTTGGGTTGCATGGTTAGGTTTATAAAGATTCCAGTGGTTGTTAGCCTAGTATACACCTATGAACCTATGAACCTATTAGTACATTTCCATTTAGGCTTGTTGATATGACCTTGCAAGCAGCTTGCTAAAAAGAATAGTGCTGCATGCAGCAAATGATGGAGGGGTATGAATATTGAAATAGTCTGCCTAGTTTCCTTTGATATCTCTCATGTTATACCAGTTATATCATTTTGAAAAACAATATTTATATAGGCATTCACTTGAAATGAAGTCCATTACATACATAGGAAACAGCATGTAGTAGGTATGCTTTATTTTATTTATTTATTTAACATTTGTTTACCAGGATAGTCCGAACTGGGTTAAGTGCCCATTTTCAGTGTTGGCCTGGGGAGAAAAGCTCCATAGACTTAAACAGTAAAATACAGTACAGAAAAAAAACTACTAAGGCACATGTAATAATAATACAAACTATAACAATTAAATAAATGCAACACACATATAGTATTGATAATAAAAAAATCACATAAGGCAAGAAGTAATAAATGTCATTAAAGGTAATGAATGATTAATAATTGAACAATTTAAATACATGGCAATACACTGGTTTATACTAGAGATATTGGGTTAACTAGGACTGTTGAGTAGAGAGGTGTTTTGTAGTCTAAGATAGTAATTAATAATTTAGGTATTGAGTTAAAGATAGGTGTGTAAGGACCTTCAGATTTTGAGGAGTGAGCTTTGAAAAGGTAAGTAGCAGAGAAAGGAAAATGGCTTTTCACTGTCTAGAGGGTTGAGATGAGAAGGGAAAGTTGCACAGAAAAGGGAAAATATTAGGCCCCAGTAGTGAGGGAGGGAACAAGCGGAAGTGACTAGCAGAATGGAGGAACAAGTAGTAAGGACAGGAATTAATGGGGTGAAATAGTAGAAAGATAGGGAAAGAAAGGTAAGGTAGATTTAGTGGAGGATGTTGAGATAGAGAAGGTGGCTGAAGCAAAGTGGAAAATAGTAGACGTAGTTGCTGGGTTAGCCAGGGGCTGTACAAGAGCTTTGCCAGTTATTGGTTAGATGGGTCCTGAGAAGTTGTTTAAACTTGGCAGGGTTGCTAGTATTAAGGATATTCTGGGGGATGGAGTTCCAGGCTTTGGAGATATGATTAGAATATAGGGCATCTTCGAAGCTGTTATTAGATTCGGTGACTGTTAATAAGGATTTTTCTGTGGATCTTAGGGTTCTGAGGTTAGAGTATGGCTGGATGAAATTTTGGAGGGCAGGACAGTTTTCTGGTTTGATAATGACATTATGTGCACTGGTTATTTGATGGAAAGATAGGAGATTGGGTAGTTCAAGGCAATTTAGCTGCTGAAGTGCTAAACAATGGTAGGACCTATTTGAGGAAATTGTAGCAAATTTGGTCATTTTGTTATAACATGCCTCCAGTCTGGCTAAGTATGATTTTCTGAGGTTTGTAAAGATTGGTGAAGTGTATAACAGGGTGGAGAGAAGATGGGTCCTAGCAATGGCCTGCCTGATGGAGTTGGTGAGGAACTGTTTGCTCCTGCAGAGAGTGCCAAGTTTGATATGGCTCTTCTTAATAACTTCAGAGATATGCTTATCAAATCTAAAGTTATTATCAATAGTGACTCCTAGTAGTTTAGTCTGAGGTGTGGGTTCTATTTTGGTATTATTGGCTGAGAAGATAGCAAAGGGCATTGTTGGGCTTTTGTTGGAGAAGAGAATAAGTTTAGTTTTCTTGTGGTTTAAAATAAGTTGTTGACTGGATAGGTAAGAATCTATATATGTGAAGGATTTTTGTATTTTTCTTGTAGCTTGGGCAGGGAGAGGGCAGTGCATATTAGGGTTGAATCATCTGCATATTGAGTAGTGGTTGCAAGTTTGGTAGCAGTGTGCAGTTTGTTAGTAAAGACTGTAAAAAGCAATGGGCCTAAGATTGATCCTTCAGGGACACCTACTGTCACAGATAAGTGAGAGGATAGGTCATTTTGCCATTTGATAGCTTGCTGTTGTTCTGTGAGATAGTTTTAAAACCAAGACAGAGCAGAGTGAGATAGATTTAATGATACAAGTTCATTTAGGAGTTTTTGATGTGAAACAGTGTCAAATGCCTTGGACATATCTAAGAAAATGCATGCTACTTGTTGGCCATTGCTTTTTAGGTGATTAATAGTGTCAATGAAGCTTAGTAGGGCAGTAATTGTACTATGCATAGACCTGAAGCCATGCTGGGAGTTTTTTAGCAGTTTGTTATGGATAAGATAGCCCATAAGCTAGGTATGGACTAATTTTTCAAGGATTTTAGACAAGGGAGAAAGGATAGCTATTGATCTGTAGTTTGAGAATTCGATTGATACACCACTTTTGTGTAGAGGAATGACATATGAGGCTTTCCAAAGTTTGGGAACATGCTATTCTTTGATTGATCTATCAATACAGATATAGGATAGGCAATTGAGTCATCTGCTAACTTGAGGTACATGTTAGGTAACTGGTCAATTGTGAGGGTTGCAGGTTTTAATTTATGTAGTAATTTTCTAATAGTAGATGTTAGGATGGGCTCTAGGGAGAAAGCAGTGGAATGGATGGAGGATGGGTGTGGAATAGATGGAGGGGTGTATGTTGTATTATTTAAGAGAGATAGGATGGAGTTTATAAAGAAAGAGTTGAACTGAGTGGCCAGGCTATCTATGGTGTTGGAGGTGGTGGGAGATGGGGTTGCGGATTGTCCAGTTTGAAGAAGTTTTTTTATACTACTCCATAATATTTGTGGATTATTATGATGGGTGTTTTAAATTTGAGTATAGTAAGTTCTCGTATCTTTTTTTATTTGGGTTTTGGCTTTGTTTCTTAAGCAGTGATATGTTTCAAAAGAGCTTTGGCTTTTGTTACTGTGGTAGTTGGTCCAGGACTTGTCTCTATCTTTGAGTAGTTGTTTAGTTTCTTTAGTCAGCTATTGGGTATGGTTAGCTCTTGGATTTATTTTCCTAGTTGGAGCTAGAGTGTTTAGAATTTCAAGGAACTTTGTATTGAAGTATTCTACAGCAGTGCCAAGGCTGAGTTGAGATAGTAGGGACCAGTCACAGTGGTATAGTTGAGAATAAAAAGTGGCTGTAGAGAAGTGTTTATTGCTTCTAATTTCTCTGTATATTGTAGATTTGGGGATGTTTGTTCTGTGCCTGACTAGGATGGTGGGTAAGTGGTCATTTAGGCTGTAAGGAAGACAGCCTGAGTGATAGACTAGAGAAGGTTTATTAGTTAAGGTCCAGTTGAGGATTATTTTTTACCCCTGTGTTTATCTGTTATAGTAGGTATGTTTAAAATCACGGTGTATCCATATAGATTGATGGAGATAGAAGGTCAGTCTGTGGAGCAGGTGTGCCAATCAGGAGACATAATTATGGTCTCCTGTTTAATGAAGAAGATGGCCAGGAGAATAGGTCTTCAATTGTGGAGAGGTTGTTACAGGGGCAGAAATAGACTGATATTATTGTTACATGTTTCTTTACATTTATGTTGAGTTGACAGATTAGTATTCCCTTATTATTCAATTCCGGGAGAGGTGGTTGATTCTCTAGAGTTTGAGTGAGTCTTTATATAGGATTGCTACCCCTCCACCCCATTTCTTATTTCTGTCTGCTCTGTGGATGTTAAAGTCAGGAGGGATGATATCATTGTCATTAATTTGTGGCTTGAGCCATGTTTCAATTAGAATAACTATGTCAGTTGAGCATAGGGAGATAGTTTTGTGGAGTTTGTAGGTTTTGTTTACCAGGATTTTTACATTCATGTTGAGGATTAAAATGCTAGGAGCAATAGGTCTGAGGTTTGTGATTTGCACAGGATTGGAGGAGTCTGGTAGTCCTGTTGTTTGTTGTGATGGATAAGGGCCAGGTTTAGGGTGTATATCTCCACTTAGCTTTAATCGTATTTTTTTGTAAGGTAGTAGGTGCAGTGGTTTAGTTGTAAGTTTAAGGGCCTGAGATTGAGGACATGGTAAGGAAACATATCTATAAGAGGGTTAATCTGTATTGCTTAGTTTGAAAAGGCCAGGAGCTATTGGGATATTGAATGTGGCGGTATGGGGTGGAGAGGTGAAGGGATAAGTAGGGGGATTTATTTTGAGGTATTATATGCTTGTGGTAAGAGGTAAGATGGAGAGTGAAATAAATTAAAAGGAGCATGACAATTTGCATAGTGATCATTGTTGTAAACTAAGAGAAGAGTATGAGGGTGGGGTGAATATAGATACTGAGAGTTTTTTTTCTAGATTGTGTTTGGTAGGTATTGGGATAGATGTATGGGAAGGTATTGTGAAGGCTAGTGGGTTAGTTGGTTGGATATATTTATTGATAACAGGGTCAGGGTGAGGGCTTGGCTATTGATTGGCTATGAAGTTTCTGGGGTGGGGCTTGGTTTTGGATTGGCCCGATGGGTAAGGGGTGTGGTGTGGTTATATATTAATGTAGTTGATGTACTGGTGGGTGGGAATTGGGGGTAGGATAGGGGAGTGGAATTAGCCTGAGCAGAGTGAGGGTGAATGGAGTGGTTTGGACCACCCATGCGGTGGAGCAGAGGAGCAGTCAGCATTTGTGAAAAACAATCAGCTGAATGGCTGTTAGAAGTGCTGTGCTACAGGTCAGTGTTCTGGCCCTGAGAAAAAATGCTTAGTGCCCTTAGTTTGCTTAGTTTAGCTATATTTTTAGGCAGGGAGGTGCAAGGCTACCCAATATAAAGTCAAAATGCTGTTATACTTTGTGACAGGAAATGGGGGGTTTAGACTAGTTTGCATGCCATTCCCTCAATACACTTATTGCAAGGGTAAGTATGATAAGCAAAGTTTTAAACACACTTCTTCACCCATATTGGTAGTGTTACAAAACATAGCTTGGATTTTGGGTTTGATGCAAGCTGACTGGTTCCTGACTACTGCAGGTAGTTTGGAAGGGATCATAACAGAGGCTAGGGACTGTAGAAGAAAGAGAAAAAAGGACGTTTGGGAGGTTATGAATTATGTGGGGAAAAGAACTACAGAGGAAAGCAATTACTATCAAGGCTATCAAGTTAGATTTAAGCAACAGTTCATATGAGATACAACAGTTAAACTCCCAGAATCCTTAAAACAATAAACAAATAGATTCAGTCACTGCAGATCACAACAGAAATGCAGTTCTTATAATTTAACATAGTAGCTAATGTTCTATTAGAATAGTCTAATGCAGTGGGTGTTACTCTATAGTCCTACATCAATAGCTTTACATATTAATTACAATTCTTGTGGAACTTTCTACAACAGTGGGTGCGACATTAGAGTCCCATATCATTACAAGGAATCTAAATCTATCAGCATTCTAGCATATATAGTTACTGAAACAAATGTCAGCTAGTGTAGATTAACAGAACTGATGTTAGCAAACAGGTACCAGCTAGATAACACTAAATTGAGAAACTGGGTTATCAACACCAGAGTCTAAATTATGTCTGTTAGTAATCTCCAAACGAAAATCGGCAGCCAAAAACAACCCACTTGCTGCCTGCTCACAGTAAAAATCAGCTGGTCCAAACGAGCAATAATAAAATCCAGAACTGCTATATTAAACAAGCCAAGTGTTAAAATCCAGAACTGCTTTATTAAACAAGCCAAGTGTTGAGCGCTTTCACTCGCAGATAGCGAGTTTCATCAGAACAAGTATACAATAAAAATCAATTGATTAAATAGTAAAAAAAGGCGCCATCAAACTGGTAAGGAGAATGTTGCCAATGTAAGAACTTTACAGGACTTTCTTGATAATGACTGTAAATTTGACAGTGTTAATGTCAGTAACAACCGACATGCGAACATCGTAAGAAGAGGCACTTTAAGAGACTCTATTTATTTGTTTGGCAGAGGACTGAACACTATAAACGCTTTGAAACTTGATAATGCTTACTTGAATTATTGTATTACGGCCAATATTGTGCCGATGGGCTTGAGATTTTTTAAATTGCCATTGGGCATTGATTTAAATGTTGAAGCGGAAAATGATTTTAATGCCATGTTTGATACTTTTGGGTTTGAATTTATGAAAAAGTTAATTAAATACAATGACATGAAAATATGTAAAACTATTTTGGAGGTGGAGAACCTCAACAATATTATTTTAAAGGATTTGGCATTTGTACAATGGGAGAAATTGTATGACAAACAATTTTCCATAGCTGATGATAGGGCTAAGAAAGCTTTTGAACGTAAGTTTAAAAAGACACAGAGGGATAAAGAACAGTATAACAGACATACTTGTTATAAGTGGGGAAACCATAAGAAAAACAGTGGCTCTGCATATGTGGATAGAGGGCATGAACAAGACACTTACTCTAACAACTATGAGCAGGATTTTTTATCTCCTCGGATGAGCAGGTCTCAAGGGAATTGGAGGCAAGGGGGCAAATGGAGGAAGAAAAACTAATAACATCTTTCTCATTTAATGCTTCAGGTGAACAGATGGCCAATTCTAACAATTTGGACATTGTGACCACTGACAATGTTGTTAGTGAGTATAAGAATTTTAAGATTTATAATTACAGCAATGTCCAATTAAACACTTCTCATTTCAGTTTGTTTTCTAAGGGACTTAAATTCATACCCACCCCACCATTTCGGGTAGTGGATTCTCTTTTTGAATTTAAGAAGTATATTAGAAAACTGAATTTGGCTATTTTGTTCAATAATTCCATTCAAAGTAAGAATGATATTAGCAATGAGCCATTTCATTCTAGGCTTAAAAAGAAAAGCACTTTTATGCCCACCAATAATCCATGCATTTCTGTTTTTGAAAATAAAGTCACCAATGAGATCTACAAATTTAATAAGGTTATAGGTTATAAAAATAAATCTAAGACCTTTTCCAATTTGACTGATGAGGAAGCCTTTATTCTCAGAGATTTATGCATGGATCGAAGTTATAGAATCATGAAGCCTGATAAAGGGGGAGGCATTGTTATTTTTGACACCTTAACTTACAGTTCCAAAATATATAACATACTACATTCGTCTGGTAATTATGCAGAGTCTTCCCTCAATGAGTTGAACATTACGTATCGCAGAATCGATATGTATTTGGAAGAGTACATGTTAGAACAAAGAATTACTGAAGAACAATTCAACTTTATGACAGTTGAATTTCCCACCTTAGCCACTATCGTGGGTATTCCGAAGGTGCATAAGGATCATCTAAACCCCCCTCTAAGACCGATTATTTCTGGTAGCAAAGCCAAAACTTTCCCAATTGGAGTAGTTATTGATACTACTTTGAAATTTATATATGACAAGGTCAAACATCTAGTCAAAGACTCTTGGGAATTTTTGAGAAATTTTCCTGTTAATACTGATGTCACTAATGTACTATTCTGCTCTATTGATGTGATTGATCTGTTTAGTAGTATTCCAATTGAGGATGGTTTAGAGGCTTTCTCTAGGAGCTTGAAAAAACATACTGAATATAGTTGGGACAAAATTTCCATCCTGGTTGAGCTAATGAGTATTGTGTTGGAACATAATTTTATTTATTATGAGGGAGAAATTTTTCGGCAAACCAAAGGCGTAGCGATGGGTGCCGCTTGTGCACCCATCTTCGCCAATTTGGTTATGCTTGACTGGGAGGAGAATCAAGTTTTCAACAGTACATATTTTGACAATGTACTATACTATTCTCGTTACCTAGACGACATTTATATTCTATGGAAAGGCAACAGCAGCTCCTTTGAGAGCTTCATAGGGTATTTAAATAGTAGTTGTGATTTTCTCAAGTTCACTTATACTTACAGTACCACAGGTGTCCCCTATCTGGATACGTTGATCTCTGTTGACTCTGATGGTTTTAAATCTTCAGTTTATAGGAAAGCTACGTTTACTAACTCCTACTTGGATTATAATAGTTTTCATCCATATAAACTTAAAAGGAACATTTTCAAGGGTCAATGCATCAGGGCTATCAGAATGACATCTAGACATCAAGATATGACTAATGAATTGAAATATATTACCAGTCTTTTCACCGAGAGGGGATATGACCCTGTCATGATGGAGGACGTTTCTACATACGTTTTGAGTCAATGGGGGTCTAGATACTCTCCCCTTCTGGGGCTGACTATAGGTTCAACTATTGAAGTTTTAGGTCCATCTAACATCATTCCACAGGTTAAGGAATCCCCCAATGTTTTCAATAAGGCTCTTATTGTTGAACACAATCCTTACAGTCATGAGCTCAAAAATATAGTACGTAAAAATTGGTACATTTTAACATCCACACAGGATGTGGCTAACATTGTGGGACATGAACCCATGTTTGTCGGAAAAATGGGCAAAAATCTCAAATGTTTTTTGGAAAATGCATCTACATCTAAATTTCAGGACAAGTCCCATACCACTAAATGTGGTACTTGCAATCAGTGTGGATATATATTAGAGTCTAAGAGTGTTTGTTTAAACAACATATGCAACACGAAACTTTATCTATCTAAGGGCAATTGTAGATCCACCATGTTGGTTTACATTGCTATTTGCTCGGTATGCCAGTATTTTTATATTGGCAAAACTGAGAGGCAACTCAGGCAGAGAATATATTCACACTTGTATTCCATTAGGAAGTTGGATACTAAGAACGCCTTATTTAGGCATGTTTTAGATTTGGGGACTGAACATTCCTTTAAATTTGGAATATTAGAATCAGTTAGAAGTAAACCTAGGGGAGGTAATCTTAAAAATTATCTTGCTTATAGAGAATTATGGTGGCAGGTCTATACTGACGCCACCACACTGCCAGGGATTAACGATTGTTTGACAATCAAACCATTATTATTGTTGGAATGAAGAATAGTTTATAATATGTATCATTTTTTCAAAATAACTTTTTCATGCATAACTGTTTCTGTTAGTTCTGCAATATTGCATTGTGGCATAGTATTTGGTTTGTAACTAGATTACAGGACTGGCATTTTGAATTTTAATTCATTTTTTTCTTAATTAATTGATTGGTGCTATTTTGGCACCTTTTTTACTATTTAATCAATTGATTTTTATTGTATACTTGTTCTGATGAAACTCGCTATCTGCGAGTGAAAGCGCTCAACACTTGGCTTGTTTAATAAAGCAGTTCTGGATTTTAACACTTGGCTTGTTTAATACAGCAGTTCTGGATTTTATTATTGCTATTATTGCTCGTTTGGACCAGCTGATTTTTACTGTGAGCAGGCAGCAAGTGGGTTGTTTTTGGCTGCCGATTTTCGTTTGGAGACTGTTTTGGTGCAATCCGCTGTTTTTCTGGATGTCTGTTAATAATATCACAGTAACACTGTTCATTGCTGATTTTTCCAATGTTTAGTTTGCGATGTTATTTTCATCCACATTGAACAGCTAACAGTGGTGAAAATGTTCTCAAGCCTATTCTCTCAAGCCTATTCTAAAGGATGTCATTGCTTATTGGGATGGATCCATTTAATTGTAGTACAAGTGAGCAATGTTAAGCTATCTTTCTACTACCAAAAGTGTTCCTAGGCATACTCCACTGAAAGTGTTTTATATCAGTAAATTTCCAAACTAATGCATAACAAATAAAGACAGGTAGCAGACGTACGTGGTAAGCACACGACTTGCAGGATGGGCAATGCGTCTACCTTGGATATGTTTGAAAAATAGTGCTGTTTACTGTAGGGTGCTATGTAGTCTCTGTCTATTCACCAGCAGGGGAAAGACCAACCGGTGGGTCAGTGTAGATTGAAGGGAGGGGAGAGCAAGGCCAGCATGTGGTTGGTAGAAACCAAAGGTCCTAAAAATAGACTGGACCACCTACACGGCAGAGTAGAGGAGCAGTCGGCATTTATGAAAAAACTATCAGTGCCGTGCTGCAGGTCAGTGTTCTGTCTCGGAGAAAAAAATGCTCTTCCTCTCATATACAAATAAATAACGTATTATATTTATGTTTAATAAAACAATGACACGGTAGCATCAAATATAACAACAAAAAAACACTATCATTGTCCAAAAAAAATAATTAGAACAGGGCCCACAAAACAAATGAGATGATTCCACAATTTGTGGGCTTGCAAAACTGCATATGACAACAAACCCTATACACTTGCAGTAAGTTTCATTCTCTCTCTCAAAACAATAATAAGTTATTTCTATAATTAGGGTTAGCTGCTGAGGAAAACTAAATGATAACTTAAAGTCTCATTTGCCATAGCCAGCCATAAATGACAAAGATTTGTCAACTATCATCTTGTAATGCAATGCAAGACCTCTTTCTAGAGCTGTGTATTGTATGAAGACAGCCTGCTTTGAGTAAGTGTTCTAACATCTTGCAATTAATTAATTAATTAATTAATTAATTAATTAATTAATTAATTAAAATAAAAAGCAAACATCCTGTTAAATTAAGTAATATGATGTTTGAGTTGGAGTTTACTTTCATTCAATAGCAAAAGGAGGTTTTATTTGTCTCATCAGATTCAAATAACACAGCAATGACAAATATGAGAGGAAGAGCTGATGAATGTACCCCAGTAATTTTCATCTCAGTCCTTCAATATTTCCTAAACATTGTACCCCTTTCTACCCCAAATACAATCCCCTAAGAAAAGATGAACTAAAATCTCACTTCACCTCTGGTTCACTGCAGATGTCAGGTCATAACAAAGACAAAACTACGTCTGGCACATTTTGAAAAACATTAAAAGCCAAGAAAGCTGTGAACACTGCTGTTCTTTTAGAACCCACTACAAGAGAATTACTAATAAAGCAAAAAAATATCTACACCAAGTCTAAAATCATTCTATTGGACAATTGTTTAAAGATACTCTGAAATGAACTAAAATATTAACCAAGAGCAGCCACAGACCATCAACCTGTCTGGCTGACAGTCAAACCAAAGATGAGAGTTCCACCACCAAAATGGAGATTGTTTTTATCAAAAGTAGAATCTGAATATAATCTCAGTGACAACACCATTCACATTCTCTGAATTCCACTCTAACCAAAACTACCTCTTTAGAAGCTCCTTCTTGAGACCTACCCCATGAAGAGACTTTCAGATAATTTCATTTATATACATGTTAATGATGAGAGAGGGCTCTACCAGGATTCAAACCTTAGAACTAACTTGGCTGTCATAGCTTGTATCACAGGTTTATCCATGCTTGTAACAATCTTCCCTGATTTATGGAGGTCAGCATTCATCATCTCTTTACCTAACAGTGCTAACATAACTCCAGCTGCAAATTAGACCCATCTCAATAATATCACCCCTATCCAAAGTACAAAATAAAGGCATAGGTTCATAGGTTCATAGGTTCATAGGTTTATACTAGGCTATCTGCCCTAAGGCATTTATAAGCCTAGCCCAAATTATTGTGGCTTACGCTACCCCTTATATGAAAAAATAATGTGCCCATTAGTTTGTTGTGCCTCTGAATGTCTTCCTAACTTGTGTTACATCTTTATACTAATGATTTACTATGTCATAACCAGTACATTTTCCCCTGGGGACATACTGCCACCACTTCCCTGCTAGCATCCACTGATGTTATTCATAGTAACATGGAAACCAAGAACTACTTATTCCGTAGAACCATAACCATTCCATTTTAATTCCTGCCTATGTCCATCTTTACTACATCTGCTAGAGTGACACAAGAATCATTTCTCAGTCTTATTTTTTTCTCCAGATTTATTATTCCACTGTCTATTGTGTTACATCATCAGAGTTATCTCCTATGTACAGATGACCTAGTTTATTGCCCACTGATAACTGGAGAGATAACATTATAAGAACTAATGCACAACATATCATTCATCAGTTGGTGCATTAACTTAATCCTAACTGCATTAACTTAATCCTAACTGCTAACACCAATAAAACCAAATTAATGCCAACAGGAACTCATAACAGACCTATCTTGCTGAAAGCAGCTCCTTAAATCATAGCCCCAACAAAAACTGCCACTGAGCAGGACTCTCATTTTTAATATTTATGAGAATGGATATAACCTTCTCTCATCTTTAACCCCTATTTAAATGAAACCATCTGTAATTTTCAGGCTAAAATTCTCATTCATTACTAGTCTCAACATCAGATACATAAAAAAATATAACAGGAGATTGTCTGCCTTTGGGATAATCCCACTGTACTCATTAAAGTGATGCCCTATCTTATTTCAAAACCAGACTTAATGATTAAATGAAAGACTCTAAATTCATGACTGAGGCATGTGAAATAATCATAAAGGGGATAGCTAGTATACTCTCAATATTTAGGGGTGCCACAGTTCAACTAAACTTCTTGATGACCCTTCATCCATAAGCTTGATATGAACTTATTTAATCCTTATGTAAGTTTATTCATCTTAAATACTATTCACCTCTGTTTTAGATTGAATGCACTTAGCTACATACCACATATAACTCTCTCTCTCGCCCTCACACGCGAGCGGGAGCGCGCGTGCACACGCAAACACACACACACACACACACACACACACACACACACACACACACACACACACACACACACACACACACACACCTGTGTTTTAGATTAAATGCATTTAGCTACAAACCACATATCATTCTCTCTCTCCCTCACACACTCACACACACGCGCGCACACAGACGCGTGCGCTCACACGGGTTTATTAAATCGCTTTCAGGCTAGGGTCAGTGTCTCCATCTTAGTCTTTTTTTTAACTTAAAAGAAAAAAGGTCTGTCCTGATTGAAGAATAGTACATTCAAAGGGTGGAGAGGGTAGAAATATGATTGTTGATGCTGAAGATTTTTTGAAATGATTTATTAAAATTTTCCATAATGATTGTAACATGTGTAACATAATATTTAAGCTTACTACTCACATATTTTTGTGACATTTAAATTTAAAACAGATATTAAAAACACTAGCTGTTCATTTGTAGTCAATGTTAAATATAAATATAACATATTAATATGCTTATATCCTTTCTATTTCTTAACTATTTACAATTTTTATACTCAAATTTCTTATAACAACATGGTTTGTTTTATTCCAAAGAAAGAACTAATGTGATCACAGATCAAGAGAGATAGTTTACGCCAAAATGTATAGGTAATTGATGTCTGTTTTAATCTCATCTTAACAATGTTAATTTCATTTTAATTAACAGTAGTTGTTATATTCAAGAACTATTTTATGTACAGCTAATAAAAGACACAAAAAGAGTGGCAACTGAGATTTCCTAATGCATAAAAGTTGTAGTATTAATAAATAAGACTAAATGTTTAGTTAGCAGAAATCAGTTTGACAACAGCACTTGAACAAATGATTGTGTTTTTGCCCAAAACTATGTTAGCATACTACAGTCTTAGAAATGGGTTGTCAATCTGCTCTGAGCTCTGAGTTACATATGCAAAAGTGAGTGTTGCTGTTTTTAGGAAGTTTTCCTAATACAATGAGAACTAGACAGCTCTATGGGTACATTTTCATTCAAAATTTTTCAAAATAAAGTTGAATTTTAGCCGATCTTAGTATTATAGTTTTATCTCATTAAAAATATGGGTAATTGGTTTGAAATGGTTTGATTTAAATAGTTCTATAAAAAATTGGTATAGATGATTTATGTTATAGTATAATTTTGCACAGTTGAGATAAAATTGACTCAGCAAAGTAATATTGATTTTATGTATTTCAGTAATGTTGGATAAATATTTATTTCCATATCAGCCATATTTAATCTCACAAGTTCACAGTAAGTTACCAGATATGCCGTCCAGAAGACCAGAGAAGAGTCTGGCCTAGTTTCCCATTTTCCACAAATTACTGTCTGTTTACATGACTTGCCCAGATTGACAGAGTAGGCACATGGAAGCTCAAGGAATCAAACTGTGGACCATAATAAGCTGCAGATTAACATCTCTCAGTCCTAGTCATATTGTTATATACCAGAGGATTTGAGGATGCAAACTGCAAAATTAGCTTACTTGATAATCCTGATGCACAGCTTCCAGAACAGCAGGCCAAACCAGCATTGAGCAACTCACTCAGGTAAGAGTGAACCAAAAGAGCATCCACAGTAAGTGGGTCCAGGTTATGAGAGAGACACCAAAAAGAAAACCTCTTCTGTTTGGATAAGTAGGATTTCCTAGTTATAGATTTCCTGGCTTCCTGTAGGACTTGCAGCACATCCTCAGAAAAAAAGATGTCTATGAGGAATCAAAATCCTATCGCCAACAGTGTCACTTGAAGCATGGACAGGTGGGGATGGATAAGAGATCCCTTGTCTTGTGTGATCAGATCCACCCTGTGAGGTAGCTTGTCATGATTGCCACTGGCTAGATGCAGAAGAAGAGGTAACCAGTGCTGTCGTGGCCAAAAGGGAGTCACCAAGATTTTTGGAGCATCCTGTTGAATTTTGAACAGGACTTTCAGAATGAGAGGAAGGGGAGGAAATGCATAAAGAAACATCCCTTTTCAAGAGAATGAGAGGTCATCCATCTTCCATACCAGAGAACCTGAGACTCTGGCACAAAACAGAGGAAGTTGTCTGTTCAGAGAGGAGGCAAAAAGATCAACTTGAGGAATACCCCACTGGTGGATAACGTCCAGAAACACATCCCTGTGAAGCACCCATTTTTGGGACTGAGTTAAGGACCTGCTCAGAGTGTCTGCCACAATGTTCTGACCAGAAAAGATATAAACTGCCTGAAGAGTCACTTGACACTTGACAGCAAGATACCATACCAGAAGTGCCAACCAGCAAAGAAGATATGATCTTGTTCCTCCCTGTTTGTTGATATACCACATTACTCTGGTATTGTCTGTGAATACTTTGAGAGGCCCTGGAGAACAGAGAGACTGAGAGGCCTGAAGAGCCTACAGAAGAGCTCTCATCTCTTTGACACTGATGTGCTCCTTCTGCTGACAAAGTGACCACACCCCCTGTACTTTTATGGATCCAAACGTTGCCCCCATCCCATATACAAGGCATCTTTGAGCAATTCCTGAGAGGGACGAGGGGGATAAAAAGGGATCCCTGGATTCAAAGACAATTGTTGAATCCATCAGAGAAGTTCCTGTGTAAGGCAAGAAGAAGAACTACAAATTCTAGAGGATGAGCATGTTGAGGCCACACTGACGTCAGAAACCACTGAAACTTTATCATATGAAGTTTGGCCAGAGGTAGCATCGGAATGGTGGATGCCATGAAACTCAGAACTCTCAGAATATCCCTTGTGGTAATGGAAGCCAGAGGAAGATGAATGTGAAAGAAAGAAATGAGAGTTGAGGCCTTTGGAGGGGGCAGTGATGTAAGCATTGGTACCGTCTGAACAGGCATACAAACATAAACTACTTAAAATCCCACATAAAACTGACTTAAAAATGCAAGCAATCTTATTCTGTGATCAGTCTACAACAAGGTAAGAAAAAAATTAACTTAAAACGTAACACTTTTGTCCAAGTAGCAGAATTGTTAGAGAAATGTTTTTTTTTTTGTTTTTTTTCAGAAAGTGAAGTGCAGGATTGAGATTAGGTACAAGCACAAGTATATGGTTGAGGTTAGCACAGATGAGTAAGGATTGGCACTAGCTCAGTAAGCTTACAGGAAGATAAAGTTAGTAGCATAGCTAGGGGTGGATGAAGTGGTCAGCCATCCTGGGTGCAAAATGTTACGGATGTGACCACCTAATCTTGATCGCTGTTCTGTGCATGCTGACATTTTAATGTTGTTATTGCATTTGCAGTCATAACTGAGTGCTGTAGCACTCTGTGTGTGGTATAAATTGTAGCGACTGCTTACTACAAATGTAGTAAGTTGTTTGCTACTGTTTGTAAGTATAAAAGACCTTTGTTTAGCTCTTAAAGTTATGAAGAAGAGCATTTTGTTTTGCTCTTTACATTAGGAGAGTATTTTTTTCTTTTCTGGAGGGGAGCCAGATTAGAGGACAACAGTGGGTGCATTATTAGTTAGGCAGACCTCTGTACAAAGTACAGGGGACAAACTGGATGTGATAGTGTTAAAAAATACCTCAGCAGAACCATTCAGAGAGATCTTTAATCTATTTCTAGCAATGGGGCTGTGCCACATAATAGGAAAACAGCTTCAGTTGTTTCCTTGTTCACAGTGGATAGCAACACAATTTCTAGAAAATGCAGGCTGGTTAGCTCATCAGCTGTAATCAGAAAGACTATGGACAGGAAACTAATATGAGGATATGATATTTGTCAAAAGGACACTCCCCTTTTTACTGCCAAGAAAATGTGTATTTTATTTATTTATTTTATTTTACAGTTTGTTTACCAGGATAGTCCATTGGGCCACGAAGAGCCCATTTTCAATGGAGTCCTGGGGAGAAAAACTCCATAAAGACATTATACAGTGCAAACAAATCACATGCAATTGCATAATATAGTAATATACTTGAAGAACATAGTATTAAAATTACAATGTACTGTAGGAATTTAAAAAGAAAATTTAAGAAAAACATTAGCAAATATTTACAAATACAATTGTTCATACAATGGAGATATAACAGTAGAGTTAAAGGAGATTCATATGGGAATCATATAAGAGTTATAGTAGGGTAAGAGGGAGAGGAGGAGTTTAGTGTAGAAGTAAGAAAAAAGGGAATAATAGGAAGAAGTAGAGTAAAATGTTAGGAGGTGAAGAGAAAGGTGCATTAGGAGGGATATTAGCTTGGTGTGAGGTTTAAGAAGAGAGAGGGAGGGAAGAATGAGAGAACAGGGTGTAATGCTGAGGGAGTTATATGGGGCAAAAGCAGGAACATTCCCAGAGGGATGTGAGATGACAGTGAAGCAAGGTCTTAAAGGTAGTGTGGTTGTGGGTGATATGAATATGATGTGGCAGAGAGTTCCAAAGGCGTGCTAGAGAATGATAGTAAATGTTTACCTGGTGGACAGGTGGACTTGTGGAGTTCAATCAGATTCTGGTTGTTAGATCTTAGAAGTCTATCAGGTAGATGCATTTTGAGAGAGGAGGCAAGGGAGGGGCAGAGAGAGGGGTTGAAGATACGTTTGTGGGCATGGGTGAGTTGAATGTAGGAAATATGATTGGGGAGTTCTAGCCAGTTTAGTTTGAGGAGGGTGTTACAGTGGTGGGTGGAGGATTTGTAGCCTGTAGCAAACGTGGCAATTTTGCTGTAGCAGGAAGAAAGTTTTGTCTTTAAAGGAGATTGTAGGTTAGTAAGAAGTGGGGCACCATAGAGGAGGGAAGGAATGAGGTAAGTGGTAGACAGAACAAGGTTTGTAGGGGGAGTGAGGAAGCAATTGTGGTGGCAGAGTATACCAAGTTTCTGGTGAGTTTTCTTGATGTTTGTTTGTAGATGAGTATCAAACTTGAACTGCTCGTTAATAAGGACACCTAGAAGTTTGGCATGGGATACTACCTCGAGAGAGGTATTACTTTGGTAATGGAGAATGAGTTTTTGTCTATGGTGGTGTTTCTATAAGGAGTAAATACCATAAGTTTAGTTTTTGAAGCGTTTATTGCCAGGTGATTAGCTAACATCCAGTGTTCAGTGGAAATTAAGGCCTCTTGGGTTAATTTTAAGAGTGTGGAGATAGAGGTGGCAGAACAGATGATCATAGAGTCATCTGCATATTGGATAAGCTTAGCATTCGGGATAGTCTGGTGAAAGTCATTTATGAAAATATTGAATAGCAGTGGACCTAATATGGAACCCTGGGGTACACCTGTAGGAGTATTAAGGAAGGAGGAAGTGGGTTTTTTCCATTTGACTGCTTGTTGCTTGTTGGAGAGGTAACTAGTGAACCAGTTGATGGAGGAGAAGGACAGATTAAGATTAGAGTTTGGATAGAAGAAAGTTATGAGAGATAGTGTCAAATGCCTTCGATAAGTTGAGAAGTAGGGTAGACACTAGGCAGTCAGAGTCACGTGCTTTGTTGATGGTTTCAAGAAAGGAGAGGAGAGCAGTTGTTGTCCTATGGCCAGGTCTAAATCCATGTTGTGTGGGGGTAAACAGGTGGCTATCTGTGAGGTAGGGTAAGAGTTATAGGGGAATGCATTTTTCAAGATTTTTGATTTAGGGGATAAGATTGCGATGGGTTGAAAATTGGGAATATTGTTAGTGCTACCCCCTTTATGAAGTGGAATAATAAAGGACTTCTTCCAGAGTTGGGGTACATAGCCTTCTTGGATTGACTGATTTATTAGAATGGAGATAGGGAAAGTGATGGCTTCAGCAACTATTTTTAGAAAGTAAGACAGAAGGTTGTCAGGGGCATTGGAGCAGGGTTTCAAGTTCAGAAGGAGTTTTTTTATGGTAGATGTAGGGATAGGTTTGATAGTAAAGGGAAGGGCTTGGGAGGTGATATGATTTTGGACAGAAGAGATGAGAAAGGATGGAGATGAAGATGAAGCATCGCTGGGGAAGGAAGTTGTTAGTTTGGCTATGGAATCAATGAAGAAGGAAATAAATTAGGTGGCTAAGGCCAGGTCAGAAGCATTTGGATCAGGGCAGGGTTTGTCTTTTTTTACTGGGATTGAGGAGGGAGGTGATACCATTCAGAATTTTTAATGGTTTGTTTTGTGGTTATTTTGGAGTACAGAGGAGTAGGATTTATGGTCGGATGCAATAAGTGTTTTAACTTTGCTGAGAAGTAGTTTATATTCATTTAGGATGGAGGGAGTTTTATTTTTCTGGTAATGTTTCCAGGCTTTGTCTCGGAGATGCATAATGGCTGTGGTTTGTTTGGTTAACCAGGGGACCATGTTGCTTTTGATTCTTTTAGTTTTGGAGGGTGCAAGGTTATTTAGAAGGTTTAGAAATGTTGTATTGAAGTATGTAACAGCATTATCTAGGGAAAGGGTTTTTAGAGGGGTCCAGTCTGTGTATTTTAGGGAGTTAGAGAAGGTATCAGGGTTGAAGTTTTTTGTAGAGCGTGCAGAGATATAAGTGTGGGATAGTTGTAAGGAAGAGGCAAGTCGATGAGTGAAAGAGGGAAGGTGATCATTGAGAGAGCCGGGGAGGGTACATCAGTGATGTAGTGGGAGTGAGAGACCAGAATCCAATCAAGGATACTGCCAGAGGAGTAGTCCTTAGAGGGTCTGGTGGTAGAATTGGTTAACTGTGAGAAGTTATATAGGTTAAGGTTTAGGGAGTTTGTAGGGGATTGGATGGTGGCCCAGTCAATATTAACATCACTGAGGATAATGGTCTCATTACTAATGTTCATAGGTTCATAGATAGGTACTAGGCTATCAGCCCTAGGGCCTATACAAGCCTAGCCAAAAAGGTATCCTGGCTTTTGCCACCC
Organism: Protopterus annectens; assembly: GCF_019279795.1. Classification (NCBI taxonomy): domain Eukaryota; kingdom Metazoa; phylum Chordata; order Ceratodontiformes; family Protopteridae; genus Protopterus; species Protopterus annectens. The sequence goes on from NC_056740.1 coordinate 269,793,579, forward strand.
AAGAAAATTATTTTCATGTGCCCCTGTCGAGCAGAGCAACAGAGGTGATCCCCGAGGTGAATTTCCTAATTCCCATCCAATCATCAAGATTTTTCTTGAAGAGTGCTAATGAGGAGCTTTGTTTGATATAGATAGGTAGTTTGTTCCAGAGTATGGGAAGTCTCTGGGACAGGAATCTATCCCTCCAGCATGTTCTGTTTATTGTGGTGACAAGGTTTAGGTCCCTAGAGCATGTAGCTCAGAGGGATTGGGATTTCTTTAAGTGGAGCATGTCCAAAAGCTCTGGGTTTGACATAGCTTGGTATGTTAGACAGAGATCGCCTCTGAGTAGGCGATATGTGATGGAGTAAAGCTGGAGTTTTTTGAGACGGTCTGCGTAGGGCATCTGCTTTGAGGCCGGTAATCCTCTTTGTGAGGTATTTCTGCTGCCTTTCCAGTTGTAGATGTCTTGTGAGGTACATACCAAAAGGGGCATTGTACTCTATAATAGGTCTAATGAGTGACGAGTAAAGGGGAACAATGACCTCTTTTTTCCTGGATGAGAAACCTTTTGTGATGAGGTGTGCCATCTAGAAAGATTTCCTGACTACTGTGGCAATGTGATTATCAAAGGAAAGACTACTGTCCACCTGTGTCCCAAGGTCTCTTATCACACTTCCGGTGTTAAGTAGACTACCACCTATGTGGTAGCTCATGGGTATAGAGTTTTTACTAAAGGGGATGACAATGCACTTTTTGGCATTGAGCTTGAGGCCATGGCTTTGACACCAGGCATCTATCTCAGTGAGGCTATTTTGTAGGATGTCCACATCATTAGGAGTTTCAATTATGGCTCCTAGTTTGCAGTCATCTACAAACTTCATTAGCCAAAGACCTTCTGTGTAAGCCTGTACTTCAGAAAAGTAGATACCAAACAGGAGAGGACCCAGGACTGAACCCTGTGGAACTCCACTTGTCACTGGTCTGAAGTCGGATTTGGAGTCTGCTACTTTCATAGTGAGGGTTCTGTCATTGAGCCAGCTGGCAACCCATCTTGTGACATAGGGAATTATACCTAGTTTAGTGAGTTTATCTATACTTCTGGAGTGGGGAATGGTGTCAAAAGCTTTGATGAGATCTAGATAGGCTGTGTGAACCACCTTACCCTCATCTGTGGCTTTCGTGACTGCTTCAAAGAAGTCAATCAGGTTTAGGAGACATGATCTGCCTTTTACAAACCCGAACTGAGTGGGGTCCAGAGTTTGGAGATTACCAATGTCTTTGTTTATAAGTTCCATGGCCTTGCAGACCAGGCTTGTTAGGCTAATGGGGCGATAGTTCCCGGGGTCCATGGTGGCTCCCCCTTTGTAGAGTGGGATAACCGTCATTGTGCACCATTCAGTGGGCACAAAGCCTGAGGTGAGGCTATGATTGAACATGGTGCTTAGGTGGGTGCCAGTTCATTCTGTAGTTCATGTAGAACACAGCCTGGGATGTTGTCAGGTCCCATGGATGCTGTGTTCTTGGCTTTGGAGAGGGTGTTTTTTACCTGTGCAGCCGTGATTACAGGAACTTTGCATTCTTCCGTTATAGAGATGGGCCCTTTAGCGGGTAAGAGGGGGGTAAAGTTAGCACTGAACCTATCTGCCAAGATGTTGGCAATATCAGATGGTTCTGTATATTTAGTGCCATTGTGCTGTAACTCAGAGCAGATCTGAGTGTTGCCATTGAGATTCTTGACATAGCTATAGAATGCTGTGTGGTTGTCTTTAGAATCAGTGATGATTTTGTTTTCATAACTAGCTTTGGAGGATTTTATGAGGGATCTCAGCTTCTTACTGAGGCTGACCAGGGAGTTCTTCCAGTCATGGGATTTTACTCTTCTTTGCAACAGTTTCCTTCTTCTGTTGTAGAGTTTGTTTATGGCAGGGGACCACCAGATTGGCTTCCTTTTTTTGGAGGATAGCATCTTGGTTCTGTTAGGGATAGCACGATCCATGCACTCGTGAAAGTGCTTATAAAGTGCATTTGTGTTTTCAGCAGTTGTACCTCTATTGTCCATCTGCATGGGTGTCGTGAAGTTTGCCACTTCTATCTTAAGAAGTGTGAAGTTGGCTTTGGAGAATTTTTTTGCGGTGGTTTCCCTAATGGGGGGTGGGGGTGGGATGTGGATGTGGATGTCTAGGCTGATTAGCTTGTGGTCGGATCTGACCAACGAGGAATTGACCTCTGGTGTGGAACACCATTTTCCCATGTTGGCAATGACCAGGTCTAGGATATTGCTGCCCCTGGTGGGAGTGTGAATAAGTTGATCCAAGGCATTGGAATTTCTGAATGTTGGAGGAGAACCAGGACAGGATGTCCTTGAGAATGGGGATATTGTCTCCAGGAGTAATGTAGAGAGCAGCTATACATATGTGTTTGTGTCTATTCATTTGAAGTACGGCAAGTGTTATTTTGGTATTGGCGAATTGGGGAATGGGTTTAGCATCGGGGGTGACTGAGAGGGAGGAGGAATAGAGGAGAGCAACTCCACTCCTTTTTTGTGGGTCCTGTCTTTTCTAATTATATGGAAGTCGGGGGGATTATTTCTGAGTCTTTCATATGGGGTTTTAACCATGTTTCTGAGATGGACAGGATGGCTGGCTGATTACGGAGAAGCCAGGCATGGAAGTTAGAGATTTTGATACATAGACCTTGAGCATTCAGTGTGGTGAAAAGAAGGGATTTTCTGTTTGAGGGGGTGTAGGTAAGGGTGGATTTGACTTATAGGGAAAAGAGGGGCCAGGGTTAGGATGAATGCCACCAGAGAGAAGGACGGTAATGAGTTTAAGTCTTACAGTATTATGTTTGGGTAATACAAAAATGACGAAGATATTCATCTGGTTTAACTCTAAAAGCCTCAATCTAACTCATAGCTTACTTGTTAACTTGTTTGGGATGGCATCCTTGCATATATGTAAAATATGTTAACAAAATGTATGTGTGTCAATGGAAAACTTTAAGTACAAAGATGAGTAAAAGAAAAAATGAAAATGCTATAAAATTTGCAAAGAAAACTACATCTACACAAACTGGTTCTGTTTAATTAAGCTCTTATCTGCATTACTGATTGTATTGATAATTATTATTTCTTCTATCACATTCTAGAAACTAGTCTAATGTTATTCTGTCTTATTAAATTCCATTTCTTTTTGTATATTAACCTTCTTAATAAGCTGTATAACTTTTTAAGAAATTGTGATTGACAGCATGCCTGGTTTGTAGTGAGAAAATGTCCTTTAACAGTTACCAAACAAACAAACAAACAAACAAATAAACGAAGAGTTGGATGAGGAAGTGCCATCAAAATTGGTCTGTTTGGATTTTAGGGCTTCTGGCTAATTTTTAGGTCAGACTACCATGTAAGGTGAAAAGGAATGAAAAAGGGCAATAGCTTAAGAAATTAATTTGAAGGAAGGATACAAATAAATATTTAGAGGATAATTTTAGAGACTTTCAGGAGTGAAAAAAAAACACCCAAGTGGAGTTCTCAAAGGGTCAGAGTTGGGGCTTGCAGTATTCAAAATAGTTATCTCTAATTATGATGGAGGGAGTGACTGACAGAAAAAATATTCCATTTGCAGAAAACACATAGATTTTGGTCAAAGTTCTGGATGGGCTAAGACTCTGGAAAAGAGACCTAGAAGTCATTAACAAGTGGGTATAATGTGGCACCTAAGATTCCATACAGGTAAGTTCAAAGTTCAGTATTTTGAGTACAGTGATTCAAAGGTCACAAATATTTTAGGGGATTCCAAACTTAGATGAATGATGGTTAGAAAAGAAAAAAATGTAGTTGTGATCTCTACACCAGCCACAGACCATCGCAAGCACCCACTAATGTGTTGGGCTGTATTATATGAGGCACAGACTCCAGTAAGGAGTTTATACCTCCAGTGCATTGCACACCAGTGAGACCAGAGTTAGAAGACAGAATGCTTGTCTGGAGACTCCAAAAAAAACTGAAAAATATGGGCTCATGTATTATCGGTAGAGGAAAATGAGTACAAATGACATTAAGAATTGCTGAACTACTATTCATTAGAGACTAGGAGACATATGATGTGGGTGGGATGCTGAGTGGGAAAACTGATGGTGAGGAACTGAGGCTCCATGACATTTGCTGGAGTGGTGTGTCATATCCATTGGATGGTGCTCATTTTAACCATTACCTGAAAAAATATTTGTTCACACATAGAGCTGTGGTCCTTATGAATAGACTAAATGAGTGATTAGTATGTACTGAGTCTTGCAGATTGGCCTTTAAGACATAGAGCAGTTAAAAGTGGTTTGTCAATGCAAGATGGAAGAAGTCAGCAGCTAGATATTAGATGCACCCAAATAGGCTAACTAGCCAGACTATTTCCTTCTGCCATCAGATTATGTGATTTAATGTAATATGTTGTGATTCTTTTGACTTAAGAAGGAACATAATTCACAAATACAGAACATCTATACTTGCTTTGGCAAAGCATCTGTCTCTAAATATTATTCAGTCTTAAATATTTTAGAAAGAAATAGAAATAAAAAAATGCAGCTTTTTGAATCAGTAGAGGTTGTACTTTAGTGAAAGACATTCCCCAGGATTCATGAAGCTCAGTGCAAGGACGGTTTTAGCCTTGTGCCGAGCATCCTCATTACAAATGGTGCAGCAGCACCATATGAATATTTATGAAGGCGAGCTACCGCACCCTCGACATGCACAGGAAACGCGTGCAAGTGCAGGGGGTGTGTTTAAGTGCTCTATAGAGGTGGAAACATGCCCCCACAGTTGCACAACCTACTATGCTTACTATTAGAGCCCACCTCTAATAGTAAGCAATTAATTCAGTGTCCGTGGATACTGAAATGTATGCTAAGCATACAAGAGTGTCCACGAACACTGAAATAAAATCAAAGTAGTAAACACACAAGTGCGTAGTGGAATGTTGAGCCCCGTCCCTAGAACTTTCACAATTAGATTCTCCGTGTCCCTATTTTACATTTGTATTGCTTCAATATCGAAAGTGTAAGCAAAGCAGAGCATGTCCCCTGCTTAGCGTAGCTTACACATCAAAATCAACTAAACAGAGAAAAACATGCAGAATTAACGTTAACGTCAATAGTGTAATGGTTAGAGCATCCGCCTAATGAGCAGGCATGCATGGTTCGAGGACAACTATAGCACATATCATTTTCCATGTGGAATGTCATTTTGCTGTATAAACTACATAATAACATGTAAATGTGAACTGGAGTACCACATGAAATGTTTAACTAATGTCATGCAATCAAAGTGGCAGTGTCATAATGAATAAGGCACTAGTAAGCAGGTGTAAGCACAAATAAGCAGTAGTAAACATATATAAGTACCAGCAAGCAAGTCTGAGTGCGCTTGCGTGGGTGTAAGCACTGCCCAGCATAGGAAATGTATATAATTATGTAGATGTATGTGCATGTGTATGTACAGATATATAAAAATAATATATATATATATATATATATATATATATATATATATATATATATATATATATAAATATATCTCTATGAAGAATGAACGTTGTGACAATAAAGCATACAAAAAGAATGATAAGGGAATCAACAGCAACTCCAGTATTATTTAGTGCTGTCATCTTATGACATATCAAGCTGGGCAGGGGTGAGCAAAGCACTGCTACTCACACCACAGGCAGGATACTATCAGTGGGAGTAACATTGCTGATCTGCTAAGTCTACTTTACAAACAATCACAGGATAGTCCCTTGTGGGACTACCCAAAATTGCTAGGATGGTTGGACCTCCGACCATTACACAAGCAAGGGCAGGTATGTTCAAGGACTAAATAGTGGGAGAGCCTGATAATACATGGGTTGGGACAACATACATGTAGGGCCCCTAATGCTGGGGAGAGGGTAATGTGTGGAGGTGTGTCATGGCTGTGATAGCAACCGAAAAATGGATGGTTTGCGTGTATGTCGAACTCGGGTGGGGTGGAGGAACTATGAGTATGAAATTATGGATCCAGGAGTGTCAGGGTTGGATGGCCTGGTTCTAATTGGCCCACCTAATGGAGGTCAGCAAGTTCATTATAAGTATATATGCATGCACACATGCATACATCTATATGTAGAAGTACATTCCCTGTAACACATTCATTTGTTTTGCAGACATAAATAACATGAAAGTGCCTCTGCAAACCTCGACAGTAGATAGAATAATAGTATGTGCATAAGAGGGAAGGGATGAAACTGCTAAAACGCAGAAGTGTGTACAATGTCCAAAGTCAGTGCTGTTCTCAAAAAATCAAATGTGAGGACTTTCTCACACATGGAATCATTACTGTGATCTGCCTGCTACGGCAACGCCAATCACTAAACCGGTCCTAATTGTAAAATAATTTCACTGAACTTGTACATTATTAGCTCTCATGTGTAACGTGTGCGTTACCACATAGTCATACCTATTAATTTATTGTAGTGTCATGTTAATGGGAGTAATGATGTAATGAACTATAGAGTCTAATCTTGAAATAAAGACGTGTGTCCCAGGTGGGACAACCAAAAAATTGCTATTGGTCACTCATTTCACCAATTTTTGTGGACTAAAATTTTGGGATGTCTGAGGATACATGGAGTGAGTCAACCCATGGGATGGGTCTACAGCAGTAGGGAGTGGCCAATGTGTAGTGGTGTGGATACACCGTGTATTCAACTGGAGAGTGGATGACTGCTGTGTTAGTATAGTGTTAAGGTGGGTGTTTGAGGAACCAGGAGTCATGGGTATGTGAGTATATATGCAAATGAAGCAGCACATCAATAGTGTAGTGGTTTGAGCATCCACCTAATGAACAGACATTCCCGTTCCGAATCCCACTGCAGCACTACCATTTTCCATTGGTAATCTGTATATGAACATATTTCGGCATCTGTCTGCTGTATAACCTGCATAATAGCAATTAAAAGTAAACTGGAGCGAAGTGTCAGTGACATAATGAATAAGGCATTAGTAGGCAGGTTTAAGCATAAATAAGCACCAGTAAGCGTGTTTAAGTGCATCTGTGCAGGGGTATGCATTGCCTTACAGATATATATATATATATATATATATATATATATATATATATATATATATATATATATATATATATGTATATATATATATATATATATATATATATATATATACTAAAAAATGAACTTCGTGACAATAACAGCATTCAAAAAATAGTAAATCACACCAACAACTCTTGTAGTACTTTAGTGTTCGTCTTATTTATTATCAAGACTTCTTCAGAAAGACATGTTTCATAACTATGAGTAACCATTTTCACTTCCTTTAAATACATTAGTTCTAGCAGGCCATTTAAATTAACAACAATTCCTTTCCAAAAGTAAAGTAAAGGCTCTAGTAGCCAATTGAGGACAGAAGCACCAGGAACAGGACACCAATTGATCTAACAACAGTTCTTACAAAGTTATCAGAAGGAATTCATTTGGCGCAGGATCTCTTCGAGGACCTAAACAGCAGACCTTTAACACTTACAAATGAAAGGATCATCAGGGACCACACTGAACCCCCGGATCACTCTGGACCCAGGGCCACAATTAACAACAGAACTGGGACAGAAATAAGGACAACAGAGGCTCTAGACCTGATACTCACGCAGATAGAAATTAGTCCCTTCCATTGCCCAGTCCAGAATACAACAGTACAAATGGAGTACAGTCAAAGCAAGGGGGTCTCACAGAGCACCAGGTCTCTGATTATCAGATTCGAGAGACTGATTAAAACCTACAAAAACCTGGAGCATGACAACTTTTATCTGGAAAGGTGTTTAGAGCTGGATATAGTCCCACAGGGTCTCAGATGTAACAAATTTCCTAACAGGACCACTCCAAACTCTCAGCTTTATAAGGAACTGGTCAAAATATATAATGACTCTGGGCTAGCAGCTATCAAAGCCCTCATCCAAAGCAATACTGAGAGTATGGCCTCATACAAGTCTCATATAGATGATCTGTAAACACGCATTCTGCAGAATCCCTCATTTATTGACTTCACGGAAATGTGGGACAATGTACTGCACAAAATTACTAGGCATGTGGTGACAATGATTGAACGCAAGAAAGGCAAATTGCTTAGGGACATTAAACAATATGAGGAAGTAAAAGCATACCCGATCAGACCCACATGCTCCTTAGACACACGGAGAAGACCAGACAGATATCCCACAACCAACCCATTGTCCACAACTGACCTAAGGCCTATGACAGAATTACAAGAACCCACAAATGGACCCAACACACCCGAGGTGGATAGACTCCTCATCACATCCAGCCCACTAACAGGGAGTAGTTCCCAGGTGAGGGTACATACTCCTCCTAGGGGACAGCCAAGACCACAAACGTCTCTCCAGAATCAGCCAACACAGGGAGATCCAGACACCAGTGAATGTGACCACCACGACAACAACGAGGACAACAGCAACACAAACCGCAGGACACAGGACAGTGTGATCAGTCAAGGAGGGGTTTATCAGACCCCACCAAAGAACGACCAGTCTTCCAACAACAACACAAGTGGCAACAATGTTTTTTTATCTTCAGCAGGACTCACAACCAGAACCAGGACTTATACCAGGTTCAGACCTGGGGGCAATGAACCAAACTGGAACCACAACACCAACAATATTGAGGGGAGGAGGGGGAACAACAATCGCAGGGGAAGAAGGAGAAGGAACGGGATACAATAGTAGTATTACTGGGATGGACCACCCTGATCACCCTCCCCATTTACTGATACCAGCACCTGATAGCACCGACTTGAGGTCTCCAGCGGGGGTAGGTGACATCTTTAACCTCACCACACAAGATTTCTCGGAAAGCCATCATGAGGTACTGAAGAAAGGCTTTTCTTTCATCCCAGTGCAGAGAGCCAACATGGCGGATGTTATCCTGGACCTCAAGTGCTACAAAGTTACAACTAAAATTAGATATACAACAACATGAAGAGGAAGAAGATGAGGAAAGCTTGGAGGATAACGACAGACCCCTTACCATGAAGAGCCTGTACACTCCTGCACTCTCCAACTCACTGAGCCTCTTTGCGAGTACCTGCGAAAGGGATATCAGGAAACTCCTTTCTGATAAGCCCTCAGCAAAGTGGCACAACCTGAACAGGGAAGAAAGACAGGCTTGGAAGGACTGAGTCAGGACAAATCCCTATGAATCTTGAAGGCTAACAAGGAATCCGGGATAGTAGTGATGGAGCAGGAGAGATATATCCAAACACTTGAAGCATCCCTCACGGATAACCAGTTCTACAAAAAGGCCAACATAACCAGGTACAACAAAACTTTAAACAAATTGACAACCAACTATTGGAACTGTACCTCAAGGATGAGATCTCTCCAGATGAAAAAGTCTTCATGCAGGTCATGACACCCAGCCTTGGAAATTTTTTTGGAATCCCCAAAGTTCACAAAAACCCTGAAAATCCACCTTTCCACCACGTGATATCGAACCAAAGGACAAAAACAGAAAAGATTTTGCAATACGTGGACCACATCCTCAACCCCATTGTACAGAACAGCAAATACTACACCAAGGACTCCTGGGCTTTTCTAAATGACATCTCTAAACTAAGGCTGGATGAAGGGGAATATTTACTGGTCACCCTAGATGTAGAAGCACTCTACACAAACATTCCCCATGCCAAATGACTGTCCCTCACCAGACAGTACCTGAACAGGTGCTCCAACCTAAGCAGGACTAAGATTAATACTGTATGCAGGTTAACAGAAGCTTTATTAAGAAATAACGTCTTTCAGTTCAACTGGAAGATTTACCACCAACAGAAAGAGGTAGCCATGGGGTCCAAAATGGCCCCGGCATATGCGAACTTAGTCCTCAGTGCCTGGGAAATGGATAAGGTTGAATCACTGTCCGGGTTCAACAACACCATAATGTACAGGCATTATATTGATTGTCTGGAAGGGGGACAGACTTTCTCTGAGAAATTTTCTGGAAACCCTTTTCCAGAGTCTGGACTTCTTGACCCTCACGGTAGGACATATCAGAACCACCACTCAATTCCTGGATATCCACCTCACTATAGACCCAGAAAGTGGACAGTTTGACTCCAACATCTATCACAAGCCCACTTTCCGGAATAACTATCTAGAGTTCAGCAGCCAGCATCCCCATTTCATGAAAAAGAATATTGTAAAAGGACAATTCATCCGGTTCTCCAGACTCATTTTTAGGGACAAGGTTTTCATCAAGGAAGGTTTTTACCTCAGAAACTTGCTCTTAGATAGGAAATACCTAGAGTATTTAGTGGACAACCTATTCCAAGAGATCATACAGCACAGACACTCCAGGTACCCACCAATCCTGGAAAAGGAATTCACAGCAAAGGCACAGAACGGACCGAACAAAAAGGACTGGGTGGCAAGTTTCCCCCTTCCAAAGTCCACGGATATGTTCAGAATCAGAGGGGTCCTCACCAACAATTGGGACATCTTGGAAGGAGAAAAAGGTCTGACAAAGTTACTTGGGACATCCCCGAACTTCTGTTTCAAATGAACCTCTTCTTTGGGTGGTATGTTCGAGAGGAATAAAAGCCCATCCACACAAAACAAAGTATCGACAGAACCTGGAATGTCTGACTGTGGCAAGTGTGTTGCCTGTGTACAAATACGAAAAGACAACGTCACCTTCCCGCACTGCAACAGAACTGTCCATCTACATGACCACTATGACTTCAACACAAAAAATGTAGTCTACTGCGCTTTCTGTGAACATTGTGGGAATTTCTATATTGGCAAAACGAACAGAAAGCTGAGTAACCATATTAAAGAACACACTGCAGCAATACACAAACAGGACAGTTTGAATGCCTTGGCTAAACACAGTGCTACTTGCCCAAACTTCACAGGATTCAAATTCACAGTGCTGGAAAAAATAACAGAGTTTGTAGGGGACATGGACATATTCCTGCAAGTCCGGGAATTAAAATGGCAGATAGAACTGAGAGCTGATGTCTATCCAGGTCTCAACGAAACACTGAACATTAATTGTGCACTTAAATGGTATAGAGATTGAAATGTGATAGCAGTTGAAAGTTTAACAATTGTACAAGCGCATTTAATGTGTTCCTTCTCTCCCTTACTCAACGTAAGCCTGGACATCAAATGTGTGCTTAGAAGGTATAGAAATTGAAATATGATAGGGTATGAAGAATTGTGCAAGTGGATTTAATGTGTTCATGGATATACAACTGTGCAAGTGAATATAATGTGTTTCCTCTCTCTCTGACTTTTAACTCCAACCCCACCCCCTACACACACACTCCCAGTCACCAGGCTAGCCCCCGCCGACCCCACCAACAACCCCCTAGGTCTCACTTTTCACGTGGCCATTCAAGGGGTGATACCATCTGACCCAGCCCATGGGCGGTAACATCTGCACTGACCCAGTCTTCTGGGACTCTCTATTATTCATATTCTCCTACCCATCAAACCCCGGCTCCACACTCTGTGTTGTGGGCAGCCCCCAAACAGCCCCACCTCAAGTCCACACCGCATTCCTCCCACTCCCCCCTCAGGTGGCATACCCAGACATTTCTCTACACACACACTGATACCCAAGCATAGTAGGACTCTCTACCTGACTCCTCCACCTTCATCCGTGCCCTTCTTTACTTATCTTTAGAGGCATGGACTTATAAGTTACGCAAAGTAACTATATGCAATTTCTGGGTTGTTCCATCAGGGAAAAACCCATCTGGGTGTTAATATTAAAATTATCATAGCATGACTCTCATCCTTCCTGGTTCCCCCATATTTAAAATTTTTTTTTTTTGCTTTTGCACACAATCCCTTTTTGCACACGATCCCTATTAGTATGCACACAGCACCACAAGGCTATTACTGTCTGACCAATTTACCTTATGTAACTGCGACTGTAATGTTAATGAAAATGCACACAGCACCTTGCCTGTTCACACTTTACTACTGGAAAGGAACTGTTGTTAATTTAAATGGCCTGCTAGAACTAATGTATTTAAAGGAAGTGAAAATGGTTGCTCATAGTTATGAAACATGTCTTTCTGAAGAAGTCTTGATAATAAATAAGACAAAAGCGCTAAAGTACTACAAGAGTTGTTGGTGTGATTTACTATTTTTTGAATGGTGTTATTGTCACAAAGTTCATTTCTTAGTTAAAATTTCTTCTCGTCATTCATTTTTTTGAGTGCGGTAATTTTATATATATATATATATATATATATATATATATATATATATATATATATATATATATATATATGTATGTGTGTGTGTGTGTGTGTGTGTGCGTGTGTGTAGATATACACAGATATACAGCTATGATAGGAAACAGCACACAAGAATGACATATGTTCACAGGCTATGCCAATGGAAGTGAGGGGCCCAAGCAAGAAACATGTAACATGTAGCATGACCTCCCCCCCAGCCAGACAGAAGAAACATACACACAAACCCGTAAACAATGTAAATAGTCCGCTGCTCCCCAGGCCGCAGGCAGGATACAACCAGGGGAGGTACACAGCGCACCCGTGAAATCTAATCTTGGAACACAGACAGGAGCGTCCCTTGCAGGACGCCCCAAAAATTGACATATAACCAAAGGAAGGTGATATGCCGACCGTTTTACCCAAAATACAAGGGTGGGAAAGCCTGATGACCCATGGCTCGAGACAACGTATGACATGGGTCCCGTGAAGTGGAGAGTGGGCAGCGTGTAGTGGTGTGTTCAGACCCGACCAGCACCCAGAGTAAGGATGGGTGCTGTAGAGGAGGTGCGGGTGGGGGAACTATGGGTAGCTAGTTATGGGTCTGGGTCTGCAGCTGTTGGCTGATTTGGGTCTATATGGACAGCCCCAGGGATGTAAGCAAAAGTGTTCATTGAGCAGAGGCATCTCCCAAGGAACACCCACACCTGCTACGAGTCCCACTGCAGCAAAGTGTAATCTACATGGCAAGGAATGGAATAACCAGATGTACATGTATATATGTAGAGGTATCTGTGTGTATAACTATCCATAGTTACATGGAACTATACCTCTCCCTCTCCGTAGTACAAATATATATATATACAGAGACAGAATACATATACATACCCATATATATATATATATATATATATATATATATATATATATATATATATATATATATATTATTTATTTATTTATTTATATATATGCAGACACCCATACACCCATATGTCGTTAGATATATATAGACAGCAATATATAAATATATACATGTATGCATACATATACAGATATATCTGTATATAGTAATGCATATCTCTATATACATATATATATATATATATATATATATATGTGTGTGTGTGTGTGTGTGTGTGTGTGTGTGTGTGTGTGTGTAAATATAATGTATATAGCTAGGATATGATACAGCAGTTATGAATTTCATATGTTCACAGGCCGTGCATATGGTGGTGAGGGGTCCAATCAACAAACGTGTAACACGTAGCATCAACGCCCCCCCCCCAGCTAGAGCGGTGAAACATACAGACACACAATAAAAGTAAACACACCACTGCTTCCAAAACCACAGGCAAGATACTACCAGTGGGAGAGACCTGCCAGGTCTACTCTTGAAACAAAGACATCAATGTCCCTTGTGGGACACCCCAAAAATTACTGATCGTTGGAGTCAGTTCCTGTCATGAGTCATCAAACCAGGCTGTAGACATACACGGACCAGTAGGTTGTGCAAGCCTGATAACCCATGGGTCGACACAATGTACGACATGGGTCCTGAAACATGGATAGTGGTCAGTGTGTAGTGGTGTGGTTAGACTCCACCTACACCCACAGGGGAACTATGGGTATGCAATTATGGGCCTAGGCGTGCAGGTGTTGGCTGGCGCAGTTGTATTAGGACTGCCCTGGCGATGTAAGTAATATTATGAAATGGGCAGAGCTTACACCCATACCTCTCAACCCCTAAGAGCAAATCCACTGGACAGGACATAAACCGTTGGGGGAACAAATAGGGACCATACCTCTCAACTGTCCATGATTTTCAGGGATGTCCCCGATTTTGACTGAAATTTTAACTCTGTCCCTCTTAATTCCTCCTAAAACTAGTGACTTTTGGAGGAATGGTGGTGAATTACACTTAATGAATAATGACAATAATTAAGTGTTATAAACTCTTTTTACTTCAGAAAATGTGTATTAATTCACATGCTCTGATTCTGTCACTGTTTCAAGTTAATAGCACTAATATTTTAAAAGTGTCCCTGATTATCCCTGAGTTTTTCTTGACTTGTCCCTGATTCTGTTGAAATTTGTCCCCACTTGTTTAAGAGGTCTGATAGGCACAGAAAGCACATATTCCACTTACAACCTTAGAAAGCTGATAGTATAATAGGTATGCATTAGCATGACTCGGCTGAAGGATGTGGGGTCCTAAACCCAATTACTTGCCTGTATTTAATGGGGTCAGTTCCCAGGTATTTGCCAGACAGGTGCAGATTGTAAGAGGAACACACCAATAGTATGAAGCAAACTCTGGCCAGGCCGCAGATTCCGTACAGTCGACCGGCATGCTCACGCCTAATGGGCAGCCATTCCCAATATGGGTCCCACCGCAGCACAGTCCAGTTTAAATGGCTAAGTACGGTATGACCATATGTGTCATTGCATAACCCACTACATAACATTTATGAACACATGGTCGCAACACCCCATTGTAGGCATGTAAGCCGATGTAATAGGCATCAGAAGGTATTATCGTAGTCCTCACCCCCACCCTGGGGTGTCAGTGTCAGATGCAAACACCAAATGCAGTGCATTTGCAAGTGCAGCAGCAAGCGGGTGTAAGCCTGTTTGGGCGCCGGTATGTGAGTATCACACTGGTGAACCAGTGTAGAGGTTGAGTGTAAGAAACTGTATCCGGAGGTTAGCATTGCTTAGCTCCGCTCAAACCTGCGCACACCCGCTCACAACTGCTTTAAAGTGCCTTAATCACTCTGTACCCGACAGCTCGTGTTCTGGCCAGCAACAAAATAACCAGCCTCTGCAAGGCTAGATTTCTGGATGCTGTACATCACAGTCATAGTAGCAAACCACTACGCTGTGATAGCAATACATATAAAGGAGGTATCAGCAAACTAATCCTCACAACAGGGAAATCAGATCAAATATGTGAACTGAATCTATGTACAGTGCAATGTGCTATAACCTGCCACAGACCATAAATATGTGAATTGGAGTACTGCACTAAACATAGAGTTGAGGTGTCACTGTAATAAAGATATAAAGTCCCCAGGATCCCATACAGTGTATGTACACATGAATGATGGATACCAGACACATATATAACCTGCAATGAGTAAGACATCATTGACAAAAGGCAAATATAATGCTAGATAACCAATAAGCAATGCTAGCCGCAGCACAGCCCAACTAAGTAATTGTAAGCAATGTGTAGGGAAGCCAATACAATATGCCCACAGGTACACCTCTTTAAGCAGTGCCAACCTGAAGTAAGCAGGTGTGCCCATAGCTTAGCCTTTTCAAAACCGGCCAATTATGGAAAAGTGTGGGAATCTGGCCCTACTTAAATGGAAGAGGTGGGAATATGGCTCATAACTGGTTGTAGCATCCCCCTGCAGGCAGAATGGCTGGAGTGAAAGAAGGCACTCGCTTTAGAGCACAGTGCTGGGGCATCCAGGAGTCCAAATTCATGGTATGGCTCCTGGTAAAGCACCATGACAGGAGACTACTGCAGGGCCAGTACCAGGATTTGCAGTACAAAACAGAGGCCTGGGACACTCTCACCCGTGACCTCACTAGCGCCACAGATATCCCCCGGACTGGTGAGCAGGTCAGGCACCATCATGCAGACCTGAAGTGGTGGAGGGGGGGGGGTGTCCTGGAACAGTGGATCCAGGAAGCAAGGCAGATGCAGAATGCCCCAAAACTGAGTAAGTACTCCTTCCACTACGTAGTTAATAATTGCCTAGCTTGTGTATACTATGGATAAGTATGGCTAAATATCACCGTACTTTTCTGACAGCTGCAGATGAGCGTGCTGTGAACCAGCAAACCTATGATGCTAGGCTGCAAAGGATGCGTCGCGAGGCAAGTTAGTAAATAGCCTGCATGTACTGTCATAACAAATAAATGTAAGAGCCTCAGAAAGTGTTGTACCAGTATCCAGAATTGTGTAATATGCTGCGAATAAAGGTGTAACCCCTGCATTGCTTCTGTTTACTCTGCAGTCATATGTTGTTGTACTGTTGCAGTTATTAAATAGTACTGTTGTAGTAAGCAGTGTTACCCACACTATGGTATGCAGAAAAATGTGTATGAAGTGCTGTATAACAATGTCGGAAGTGCAAACAGGTCAGTCATATTAGACGAAATACATTGCAAAGCCTCACAACAATTGCCTAATAGCATAGTGTACAGTGATCTTAACTGTAATGCTTTTGTCACATACAGCAGGGCTTTGGATCCCAGGAGCGCCAGTGAGTTGTATGCATAATAATTCCACATAACTGCACACAGTTTGTTAGAATGTTCAGTGAGAAAGTCGTATGCATATATACACTTAACAACTGTACAGATTATGCTAGAATGCTCAAATAGAAAGTGGTATGCATATTCATACCTCTCAACTGTTCCAATCTGCCCAATATGTCCTGATAAATGGCCCACATCACCTGCCTTTTGCCCTGTTCCCCTGACAAATTAGTGTGATGATCCAAGAAATGTAGGCAGCTGTATATGACATATAACTGATAGTCAGACTTGTACATAGTCAGAGAATGTACATGCAAACATACCTGTCATCCCAGCATCTCACCCAAAGTGTATGACACCAGTCAGCAGTCTCAAAACATGTTGCATTAACACCTGCATCTTGTCAAGCCTGTACGTAAGACACAGGTCCTGTACATACTAATCTACAAACATACCATTGTACAATATAATGCCATTGGGCAGTGTAATAATACATGTAAGGGACAGACCACTGCAGTGACTATGAATGTTGGAAAAACTACAAGGATTTATTAGTTAATTGAACTCTCTTTCTCTCACCCCTACCATATGTACAAAAATAACCGATTTACACAACTCATTCGGTATGTCTACATTCCTAACCTTTGTTGGAACATATGTCCTATTGGTTTATAAATATTCACATCTGTTTCTATGCATGTGCCATGTTAAAATACTCCCATATTGGTGTCCTGTTGCCATCAATGAAACCTGCATGTTGTTGTAATGGCCACTGTTTACCCATATATGCATGTGTTCTGCCTGCTCTGCAACTATGTTATATCTGGTGCCCTGGTTAATGGGAATACCTATGCATGCTGTTATAACTAATCATGAATGCTGTTGACTATTACTAACCCATATCTGCCTTAAACATGCTACAACATAGCTTGTATGGGAAGTCTGGTCCCAGCGGACCCACCTGTCCCACCTAAGCTGGCCATGGCACCGGGCACCAGCACATCTGGGGCCCAGCCTGGGACCTCCTCATCTGTTGGCCCTGTACCACCTTCAGGTTTAACCTCCACAAGGGATGGGGCTTGGCCTCCTGGGAGCGGAAGCGGACAGGAACCTGTCACCTATGGTACGGTCCGGCAGTGGTGCGTAGGGAGCTCAACAGGGAGATTCGAGACCGCCTATGCCAGCTTGAGAGCCAAGTGGCGCAACTAGAGGGTGAACCTGACCCTCCTACACAGCCCACAGCACAGCCACCTTCTGGGCTGTGAAGGTGACTGCCCATGGGTGGGGACCTCAGTCTCACTGTATCCATTTGTGGGCTCATGGGCTTGTGACTTCCAAACACCCCTCCCCGTCCAAGGTGTTCCTCCCCACATGTGTCATATACCACCCCTGTACGCGTCTTGTTTGTCTTGTCTGTCATCCTACCCAACCTATCCTCCCTGATCATACCTACTCTCCTTCCCTAACATCCCACTCTCACGTAAAATAAAAGAAAAAAAGGGCAATATGTTCCCGCAAAAAAAGTACGCCCCATACATAGCTGTCCATTTCGCACACGTGTCCACTGGACACATGTAAACATTTCTGATTGGCATCACAACATACTATTGTTGTCCTCACCCCTCTCTCAGGGTTGTGAGTGTCCAAATGTACAGCCAAATTTATTGCATATGCACAGCCATTGCTGTAGAAGAAATGGACAGCTATGGACCTTCCCTACACCCTTCCTGCACATCCCTAGCTACCTTGCCTACTGTCTTTCCCTCTTTGTGCCCCTTTTTTACCACTTTCCTATCACCCCTTTTTTCTTTTCTTTTAAAGAAATTAGCGTGGGGGTAAGCGGGAGCAAGCACTTTTAAGCAGCAGTGAGCGGGTTTCAGCCTGTTTGCGCAGGGGTAAGCACTGCCTACACAGGTTAAGCAATCAAGGAGGTAACTGAGTGTAAGGAACTGTAACCAAATGTAACCACTGCTTACCGTCACGCAAACCTGCACACACCCACTCACAACTGCTTAAAGGTGCCTTAATCACTTCATATCCAATGGCCTTTGTTCTGCCCAGCAAAAAAATAAATGGCCTCTGCAAGACTCAAAACCAGGACCCTGCACACCACAGCCAATGTGATGTCCCACTAAGCCATGGCAGATATACAGACATCGGATGTTGTCACAAACATATCATCCAGCAGAGTCATTCAACAGTATAGGAAATGTATTCAATCATGTATATGTATGTGTGTGTATTTATGTCCAGATATAGATACATACATTTATATAGATATATAGAGATATATCAAGAATATACCATGTGACAACAAAGCATTAAAAAAGAATGAAAAGGGAAACACCTGCAACTCCTGTGTTATGTAGTGGTGTTGTCCTATGTAATATCAAGACTCCCTCAGACAGACATGAGTTGGGAGGGTGGCCTAATGCTGAAGGTGTTTGCCTTACAAACACAAGGTGCGGGGTTTGAGTCTCAAAAGGGATAATTGGCTAGGCTTAAAATGGCTCACAAGGGCAGTTAGCTTAGTACTAATCTATGAACCTATAATACACGCAAACATTTGTACATTGACCAAATACATTACTTTGTGCATTTTATTTACATTAACAAAACAGTTCCTGTCCAATTATGATGTGAGAACAGTACTGTTGCAAGGTGCTGTATGCGACATCATCATTAAAAAGTTAAATGGGGTAACCATAGAGGGACCGGTAGTGTCATGTGTACAATGGGGTCATCTGCATCACGTGTACCTGGAGCCATTAGGAGTCATGTGCATACCAGGATTGTGTGTCTGAGAGAGGGTTGAGGACAACAGTAGTATGTTGTGATGCAAATTAAAAAGGTTACATGTGTCCAGTGGATACATGTGTGAAATGGACAGCTATGTATGGGGCAAATGTTGTTCTGGGAACAGATTGGCCTTTTGTTTCTGTTTTCGTAAGGTGAGAGTGGGATGTCGGGGAAGGAGAGTAGGTATGCTTGTGGAGGATAGGTTGGGTAGGATGACAGACAAGATAGCATACAGGGGTGGTATATGACACATGTGGGGGGATACACTTGGACGGGGAGGGGTGTTCGGCAGTCACAAGCCAATGAACCCCCAAATGGAAACAGTGGGATGGAGGTCCCCACCCATGGCCAGCCACCACTGCACCTTCACAGCCACAAAGGTGGCTGTGCTGGGGGCTGTGTAGGAGGGGCAGGCTCACCCTCAAAATGTAACACTCTGCTCTAGAGCTGGCGTATCTGGCTTCGAAACCCCTTATTGAGCCCCCTACACACCACGTTCTGGATTGTATGATGGCTGACAAGTTCATGTCTGGACCTGCTCCCAGGGGGGGGACAGGCCCCATCCTCAGTGGCAGTTCCACCAGAAGGTGATGCAGAGCCAACAGAGGTGGAGGTCTAAGGCTGGGCCCCAGACGTGCTGGTGCCCGGTGCCATGGGCTGCTGAAGTGGGACAGGTGGTTCCGCCGGGACTTCCAATCCCTTACAGCCTTTGGTGTTGCAGTTTTAACACAGATATGGCTTAGTAATAGTCAACAGCATTCAGGATTACTTATAACAGCATGCATAGATATGACCATCAACCCAACACAACAGATGTCATACATTTGCAGACGGAGCACAACACATGCATATATATATATACTGCATGACATCTGTACAACATGTAGATGACTTGTGACTGTAGCTATGAACAGTGGCCCATTATTGGCATGTCACCATGATAACCTCAGACAGTGACTGCCATACCACTGTTTCATGTGACATATGTCCAATCGGGGATGCGATGGCAGTAACTCTCATCACTATCACCATGTACTGACAGCAGTCCTGATGCTATGCTTCTGCAGTTCACAGATGTGTGATCTGTGAGTAACACAAGAAACAAATGGTTCCACACAGTGACCAGTCCACAGATGACCCTACAGATGGGGGTTTCCTCACAAACAGAGCACTGTCTTGTCAGTTATTAAAACATGCAGACTGGCCATTACCACACATAACCTGTTAAATTGGCAGTAGTCTCTGTGAAGCATAGCTACACTTAAATGCTGTAGTCATGTCTAGCACATCACCCTCCTGTCTTTAGGCTATTTTCCACTGTGTATGTTGTTTGAGGAATATCCAGATATACTAGCACCAATAAACACAATACAAAACCAGATAACCACAAAAAAAGCACTGATTCCAAACAGTGGTGGACTTCCACAAGATTTATTGTGACTTGTTACAACGAGCTGAAGTAAAATGGACTATGGACTTCAATACAATAACAATAGCAAAAAACGAACAGTAAGTAAAGCGCTTTTCGTCTGGATTATATCCAGACTTCTTCAGACAACTGGTTAATTCTCACAGTGAGTTTAAATAAACTCCCATGTATAGTTTAACCAATCAGATCACAGTAAATTCCTTCAATGGATAGTTTAGGTCTTGTTAGTCTTTACCGACCATCTAACCAATTTAAGAATCTAGTAAACATGTGTCACTATACTTTATATAAAAATTAAAACAAACTAAACTGGCAAGTAAAAAATAAACTGCCATAAACCCTAAAAACATTCATTCCATGTAGGTGAAAATGCACTCGCCGTAAGGTCACGATCCAAAGTATAATCACTATCATATAGGTAGTTTCCTAAGTACAGTCTACCCACTTCATAGGGGTCTAATTAAAATACTGAATAACAAACCTTAAAGTTTTGTTTAAAACACACATACTCTATGTTATAAAAAATAGTAAATAATGTAGTGCAGCTTGAATAAACAATAGGTGCTACATAGCAACATTCTTTTTTCTCTAACCAGTCTAAGGTTCGGTCACATACTAAATAGTTGAAACTAAAATACAATGGTTATTACCAACCCCCCTGTCTTTGAAAGGACATCATAAAATAAATGTGTTTATGACCAGTTTACTAAACATTTAGTTCATCCAGACGTACCTAACCTTATATCTAAATATATGTTCTTAGGTGGTCATCCAGAATTTTTCCACCAATAAAGGAAAGAGGTCTATGGTCAGGTATAAGGTTCCCTAACCTAATCACCTGAAGAGACTCTTTAATTTTAATATACAGGAGATCGAACAACTTTCATTTAACCCTGGTTCCACACATGCGTCCAACCGCAATTCCCAATTCAGTTCACTTTTTTCTAATAGGAGTTTCATTAAACTATCATTTATGTAGTTGGGGGGGGGGGTTGGTAATAACCATTGTATTTTAGTTTCAACTATTAAGTATGTGACCGAACCTTAGACTGGGTAGAGAAAAAAGAATGTTGCTATGTAGCACCTATTGTTTATTCAAGCTGCACTACATTATATACATTATTATTTACTATTTTTTATAACATAGAGTATGTGTGTTTTAAACAAAACTTTAAGGTTTGTTATTCAGTATTTTAAGTAGACCCCTACGAAGTACTTAGGAAACTACCTATATGATAGTGATTATACTTTGGATCGTGACCTTACGACAAGTACATTTTCACCTACATGGAATGAATGTTTTTAGGGTTTATGGAAGTTTATTTTTTACTTGCCAGTTTAGTTTGTTTTAACTTTTATATAAAGTATAGTGACACATGTTTACTAGATTCTTAAATTGGTTAGATGGTCGGTAAAGACTTACGAGACCTAAACTATCCGTTGAAGGAATTCACTGTGATCTGATTGGTTAAACTATACATGGGATTTTATTTAAACTCACCGTGAGAATTAACCGGTTGTCTGAAGAAGTCTGGATATAATCCAGATGAAAATCGTTTTACTTACTGTTCGTTTTTTGCTATTGCTATTGTATTGAAGTCCATAGTCCGTTTTACTTCAGCTCATTATAACAAGTCACAATAAATCTTGTGGAAGTCCACCACCGTTTGGAATCAGTGCTTTTTTTTGTGAATATCCAGATATCATCTGTGATGCTGTTTAGCAAACACCAGATCCAGGTTCCACTCACAGCGACTTTCATTGGAAAACACAGACATGATGTTCCTAGATAATTTACTGTGTTTCCATGCAATTGGCTATGGGAATGTCACCACAGCTGTTCCACATGTAATCAGCTAGAGGAGGACTGCAATAGGTGCAGAGGCCATCACCTGATCATGACCATCACTTGCAAAACACAAGCTGCTGCTGAGCAGGTGTACAATTCCACATCCACCAGAGAGTGTGGCGGAGGGAAAGACAGAGGCAAAGTACATCAGAAAAGGGCTGGGAGACTACAACCTAAGCATCTGTCACACACCTACCAGTACAGGGGTTTGAACCCCTGACTGACTAGCCATTACTATTATAAGTGCATGCAGTTACTCCATGTGCCACATAGCTGACATGTTGGTGTGCTGTAAGAACATATATGTGTGCTGGTGAGCGACATCTGCAACAGAGATATAGTAGACATGCATTAGGTGTAGCATACATGGCTGTCCATATGAGCGGATGTCATTGTCGACACAATCATGCTCTCTAAGGGACTCGGACACATTGGCACACTTTGGCAGCCTCACAAATACACTTCCTAACTACTAAGTTTGCCACACTGCAGTAATGCACAGGTATTACATGCACCACAGGGGATATCCTGAGGTTCTATGGGCTAGGGCATGTGAACATGTCTGACATCAGTCAGTATGCCAATGGGAGTTATACTGGGTTTGACTGTGGTTGGGAACATCATACCCCACACGCAGACAGAAGGTGCCAGTACTGACATGCATGTGTGCATTGCTTCATGGGTGTGTAGTGGTTGGCTGTGCAAGATGGCTGTACAAGGCTGGGTGAGGGGTAATCCTTGGCATCAGGTCACCTGACAATGGTCTGCAGTGTGGTTCAGGGATGTAGTGTCTGCAATGTCCCACACAGATGGGTAGTGTATGACCTGTCCTGTCATCCTGGTTACCATTATGTGTGGCCATTGCTTTGCAATGCATGCCATGTCTGTGTTTGATAGTCCTTGACATGGACAATACCTGGGATGTGCACGTCCCACAATAATGTACAGTGACATGTTTAAGTGTACCTGGTTTGCCTGGCACATGTTGTGTACACTGACTATTATCATCAGATGTGCCAATACTGGCCTGTGCCAATACTGGCCTGGTGTGGCAGGACCTGCTAATAGACAGCAGGTTGACCCTGCACCTGCAATGATAGCATGATACAGGTATTTCCTGGTGTCAGTGGCATCTGTCCATACAGGCACCACATATGTTGCAGGCATCCAGTGGGGAACATAGTGAAGGTGCATTGTCTGCAATTATGTGCCTATTGTACTGTTGGACAGGGTGCCATGCCCTCTGCGACCCACTGCAATCACACCATGCCTACTATCTGTCAGCAATGTGCAGGGTACTAGCAACATAGTGGGATAGTCTAGGCAAGTGTGTTTGTGTATGACACATGGGTTCAGACCATATTCTGTGTAATAGTAGGGTTGCTTACTGTGTTCAGCAGGCCTTTTGCCAGATGTAGGGGTATGGCTTGCCAACCCAGTCTCTTGGCTGAT
>NC_056740.1:269822658-269857658 GCF_019279795.1 Protopterus annectens
CCTGTATTGACAGACTCAGGGAAATACAGCTATGCTCTGTATGTTCCTGAGTAGTTACAGGTGATATGTACATGACATGTACAGCCATGTGTGCCCACAGCTACTACATATACCCCATGTCAACAGTTGTAAGTATTGCATGCTGTGTGCTTTCTGGACATTAACCTTAATACCACAATAGCCAGAATGTGCTGGGGTGAGATGTTTACAAGCCACAGACCTTGCACATGCCTGAATGAGTGTAATGCCTAGCTCAAACAGAGCACATTGCTGGCACTCTTCCAGTAATTATGAGGTGTGTGTGGCCTATATGAAGTGCTCACTGTTGACCATTACAGTGGAACTGTCAAGTAACCGTTTGTGGGATCATGACATGGAATATTGCTGTGTGTGCGTGTGTCTTGCTGATATGTGCTGTTGGCATGAATGTGCACTTGGATACTCAGTGAAGGTGGTTGTGTGTTCTACCAGTACATGAATACAACATCCATTATGGTGCAATGCTTGGTTAGGTTTCACACATGGTGTGGGGAAGGTGTGGAATGTATCCTCTTGACCTGCTAGTCCACTTACTGATGGAGACTGCATATGTGTACATGTATTGATGTGTGTTTAGATTCCATGCATGTGCAGAGTCTGATGTTGGAAGGTGACTTTTGTCTTAGTACATCATGCTGTTGCAATGCAGCCTCAACATTGCCAACTGTATATGGTGATATACTCAAAGTACAGTAAGCTGTACTTTAGGTATCTGTCCATACCTAAAGTACAGTACGCTGTACTTTAGGTATGGACAGATGTTTGGACATGACTACTAAGTGTTGGGGCTACTTTGCAGATGAATGATTACTGAGGACAGCTCACAGGTGTGTTACAACCATTCCTACAATTATCTGTGTAACTGCTAAGCTATGGTTCTGTTAATTGAAGTGGAAGACACACAACGTAGAATGCAGTAAGGGTGACACTGAAGGCAAACCTCTTGACACCTGTAACAGTAACACCTCCCCATACATATATTGTGCATATATCAGCACATGTGGCAAAGGAAAGAGTCAGTATGCTTTGTAGCATGTGCACTACAGCTGTAATTCTGTAATACCTATCATGAGATAGGCAGGTGTTTAATTCACAATACTGGCATGTGTGGGTGTGTGTGTGTCCATATATGTCACGTATGGTGGGGAATACATCCCAAATGTTTTTCACTCTCCTGAACACTGTGGTAGACATCAGTTCAGAGTGAAGTGTAGAAAGAAAGGCATAGACAGGTGGTTGAATCTCACACATGTCAAGTGTCTGTATGTGTGTGACATAGGTGTATATCTTTGTGAATGGCACAGTGTGTGTGTGTGTGTGTGTGTGTGTGTGTGTGTGTGTGTGTGTGTGTGTGTGTGTGTGTGTGTGTGTGTATGCATGGCTGTCCGTTCCCTGGTGTGAGGCTGTATTTTACCATAGTGAAATGTTAAGGGCCCCGACCCCCATCCACTCAATGCAATCTAGTATCCCTGTTGATGTCATCAATCTTAGAAGGGCATTCTAACCGTCTGTAAACATGTACACCCTGGGGTGAGGCTTGTTGCTACATAGCCGACTGATGAACCCCCCACCCCACATTCACTCACTGCAATCTAGTATCCCTATTGATGTCCTCATTCTTAGGCCATTCCGACTACCTGTACATGTGTAATCTCTGTGGCATGTCTTGTAATTGCGTTGTACTATAATGATGATTTGCACATAGGCAGGGATTCTCATCCCAGCACTGGCAACTTTGTGTGTGTGTCAGAGTGTGTGTTACTGTCTGTGAACCCCTGAGTGTGTGGGTGTGTTACTGTGTCTGTGAATCCCTGGGTGTGTCTGTGTTTGCATCCTGTCATGAGAGCGGGTATTACTGCTTCCAAGTGAGAAGCCACTTTTTCCACTGGCCTTTACCCTTGTCATCTGCTATACCACACTTTTACCTCCTTCCCGTGCCAGGTAACTATATCTGTGATGTCACCCACCACGGATGTGATGGCTCTGAACACAGTAGCTTACTACACAGCTATCATTCTCTTGGATTATTAGATCAGTAAACATAATTGAAACTTGGGAGATTAAAACTGCGATGTGGAAGCTACAAAGTGCATGCAGGTATTGTCATACAGACCTGTGAGTAGTCAACATTTACATATGGGACACTAACCGCAAACACTGACATCCCCCAGCACATGCAATTATACCTGAAAGAGGAAGGCAGAACATCAAAATCAACATGCAGTTACTGTTACACATGATACACTGTCATACGTACCAAATGCATTCTAAAACTGTAATACATGGTATGTCTGTTGCCTGTCAAACACTACTCAACAATATTAATCTACAATTGTCTTCCTAGTATGTTCACCCTGTGCATCAGACCATATGAGCATGTCCCTGCACCGATGATGTGGATGACAGTGATGCGGCACAGGCATCATCATATGCACAGGGTGATAATGTTTGCCAGAGGCCTAGGCTGCACCATTAGATGACATCATGTGTGTGTGGGTTAGGGCCTTTGATATCATTGGGCGTGTGTGGAAGTTATGCATGTGTGTATTGAGGTGCCCTACATTTGTTTCTGGTGTGTATGTATGCACACAGGTCTGGCATGTGGCTGGCCTACACTGGGGTATTATTGACAGCTGCAGACTGCACAGGGCAGGTTTAACAGGTCACGGTGTCCGGCCACGGCCAAATGACTTGCGCCTGCCAGGGGTTGCACGGGCATTACCAGGCAGAGGTCCAGATTGGATACTGTCTGATGACACATGTCCACTGGAACCATGTCCCTGTTGGGATCATCCAGGACCACATGCACGTGACCTGTTGTGTCCTGGTGTGGACAGCACAGCACCAGCTGCACTGCTGCTGCTACCGCCACTATGGGAGCGGGCATGTGAAGTAGCACGTTCACGTAGACCTTCAACAGGTGATGTAGCTGGCCTATGTCCCCGTGCCCGATGCCTCACTCCCACCAGGTGTTCCAGCACAGACATTCCACACTCGAGGATTGACATGCCACAGTCAAGGACTCCCACCATGTCACCCAATCGTCTAACCAAGACATCTGCAAGATGATGGTGAGCATTTGCAATTGCCTGGATGTTGTCAGTTAAAGAATGGACAGCAGCCCTCTGAAGCCTCAGACCTTCTCTGTTGTGGCATTCAGCATGTGCCTGTGCCACCATTACAGCCAGAAACATGTGTCTGCTGATACCAGCTGATTTGCTTTGTCTTGCAGGGGCATGTTGGCCAGTGGTCACCCTACAAGCAGCACTGGGCATATGCCTGTGTGGGACATCACCAGTCAGTTGGCATGGTGTACAGGCACACCTTCCATAGTCTCTACACTTCCCTGTTCCATGCTACCATCTGCCAACTGTCCTTCCTCTATGGCCACTGGTGATGGGGTATGTGTAGGCAAGAGAACTGTGTGCAGGGATGAGGGGGATACAGGTGGAATGGCAACCAATGGCACAGATTCAGGCCCTGACAACCCTGCCTGTGCCTCAATCATACTTTCATCATCACTGCAAGAGTCTGTGGGGGCACTAACATCAGGTGGACCACAGAAGGGCAACACACCTACATCAACACCTGTGAGGGGCAGACAAGAATTGTATATTACAAGTTATACAGCACAGCACACACACAGACAGACACATGCTGTGGCAACATGCATATGATATGGCAGATGGCATTCATCTTAGACAATTATAGTGGTAGTTATACATGCCTGAGTTGCACACAACAGCATGCATGTGTTATAGTAGAAGGCATGCACCTTACACATTTATAGTAGTAGTTAGCATATATCACTGTGTTGCATCATTTGTGTTAGTAGCTTATGCCCCATACCTGCAACACAATGCATGCACTATGCACCATTGTACCGCACTGCCATGTTTTGTGCAACATACCCCACATGTTAACAGACCATTGCTGACGTTTGTACATCTGCCACTGATACTTTGTGTTGGCCATTGCCCCTATGTGTGAGGAGGACATGTGCAGAAGGATATGTGGAGTGAATACTATGTTTGCCTGAGCCTTAGCTTGCATACCTCCTCCAAAGCAGTGCATGTCTGTTCAACATTATTCTGCCTACCCCTGAGCGGAGTCTACAGACAATGTGCATGTGGCTGTACACACATGTTTGACATGTTTGCAATAGTGCCACAGACCAACACAGGTTAACAGTACACCAGCCTGATGTCTTCTGCTGACGTGTTGAATGACATGCATACATGTGTAACACAATGGTGTCCTTTCAAATTTACAGTAAGGTAATGGTGTCCCAATGCAGGGACTTGTTATACTAACATGGACCTTCAGCTGACGCAATGTTGTCAGTCCACCCTACAAATATGCAGTGACATACTGCACATTGAGCTGATGTGCATAGCCATTGCAGGGCATCATGCGGCTTCACTATTGCTATACTGTGTGAGTTACAGACACAGTTCATAGCCATGACTGTGTTCAGATACAATACATATCTAATATGGAATGTGACCCACGTCACTGAGGTGTATACACACTAAACCCTAATGTGGATGTGTGACACAGGTCACTGTAGGGTATACAGATGACACCCCTGCACATCTGCAACCATATTACTGATGCCTGGCAACTATGCCCAGACATGGCTAACTTAGCAGTACTCCATGTCCCACATGCCATATCTGTACCTCACACACATGAGGAGCAAGCATGACAGTGATGTCTGTCACCAGCAAGGTGAATGAACTGTATCTGTGGCCTGCTGTGGTTGTATGTGTATGTTGTGCAACATATGTATGTATTTGCATACTGTAGAGGTGAATGCTTACATGTCGTGACACACTCAAGATGTTCAAGACATGCTATGTGGTGGCTTTGATGTCATGCCTACGCAAGCTGTGCACAGGCCTGTATGATGTTTAGTGTTTCACATCTGCAATATCACCATTACACACAGGCCATAGTTGTATTGTGTCGGGCGAATGTATAACAAAGTGTACACACATGTACATCACTTCTACTGTATGTGTTTCTTCATGTCTCTGGCCATCCTCTATGGCCATGTGTACACATGTTTTGTCCAGTGGTTGTGATGGGCATCTATTTCACATGCCAGTGTTGTCCTATATGACATACACCCATAGATGTCATATGCTCCACTGAGGACAGGGTTATGCAGACAAAGGGTAGTATGTGCGGGATGTGAGATATCATGTTTTGCAGGATAGTTGAGCAGTGTTAAAGTCAGCCCACTACATGTCATGGACATGTGAGATAGCACATGACATTGTGTGACATTCATAGCAAGGGTATAATCCACAAGGGTGAATCCTGTGGGTTGGTCATACTCCAGCTCCAAAACATTTAGAGTGTGTGCACATATATGCTCTTTGTAGAGTGCTGTTTGTATTCCCCACATGTGTAACACTGATCTGTAGTACCTGTCCCTAGAGTGAACCACACCTCCACCATTGTATTTACAGCTGTCCACACCTCTGGCAATGACAGTTTATAAGGTTTAGGTAGGTGTTTCATTTAGTCTTCAATTATTCCACATGGGTAACCACTGTGATGCATTGCAGGTCTGATCAATGTATATTAACAGGACCACCATACATTATGTGTATGTGTGTTAAATGGCCACATGGCAGATAGCATGCAATTAATATGATCTGTGCATTATCAAGCCTGGTAAATAATAATCTCATCTGCAACAGGCTGGTGTTGCTGCGAAACGCCAGAGGTACCTAAATAGGAGTGTCACAGCAGTAAGATCATTATCCACACCTCTGTGATAGCTACAGGGTGCAATGTCCATGTTAGCACATAAGCCAGTACAATAGACTATACTATGGAGTATGCACATCTGTGCATACATAGAGTAGCAGACTATAGTATGTGGCATGTGTGCATACATGCCTTGCATATGATGTTACATTACATATTGTACAGTAACACATGTAACTATATGAAATATAGCTGTATTATATGTGCAGTAGTGATTTACCATTCAACTCCAGGCTTGGTGGTTGAGAGACACCCACCTCCACAATACCAGCTAAACTTGTGGATGGAGGTCTGCAGGTGTCCCCAGGTTGGCCAGTAGCTCCTCGGTACATGTGAGTGGGGGCTGGTTGAGTGGCCCCCAACCTGTTGCACCTTGTTCCCTAGCGATTGCATTAGCATGCTGTTTCTCCCATCTTATGAGGTCCGTGCAGTGTCAGTGCACCTGCTGATAGGTGCAATTGCGGCCGCCAACATCATTTACTCTGCTGCACAGTTCCTCCCACTGGGCATCCCGCTGCTGTGCATCCTGTGGCACATGGCTGAAGAGTGTTACATGATTGTCGAGGAGGTATGGGATGAGGACCTCATCCTCCAAGCGGGTGTATGGTGGCAGCCTGGCATGCGGCATACCTGGAAGACATAATGATGGAGACAAGTCACAGTAACTAAAGAATCAATTCACAAAGGCTGTAGCCACTCTTTCATAAGGACCATCACCCACTATGAGGAAAGACAGTAGTGAACCAGATTCCAATACTACAAATACCATGTTTATTAAAAATAACCACAAACAGTTAACCTAGGTTTCGTCTTACATTGCTGCATTGCCCCAGTATGCCCAGATTTACCAGGTGGACAGGAGAAATCAGCAGAGGCTGACCCTTGGACATGCCTTGTTTGGTGCTTTTTTTTTTTAAATTACAGGTGCTGTTTTTCCTTACCTTAGCAAGGTGCTTTGCAATTATAGGCTGTTTAGTGCCTATGATTAATTTCTCCTTATTAATAAGGAGAGTTGAGTGTTTGTATCAGTTTAAGGCTTCCTATTACTTTCCAGCCGATATTAGAGTAAATGCTAGTCACAGGGATGCAAAAAGGTCAGATGAAAAAAAAATGGTTTATCCTAAACACTGCAGTGTGCACTAGAGAAGTTAGATGTGAAAGTAGGTAACTTAAGTTTTACCTGTCTAAAAAGTTAAGTTTTAGTGGAGACTCACTATTTTTAAAAAAAGCAAGATAGATTGAAAGGGGGTGGTCACTTTTGTATGCTGGTACTATGAAATACAGTCGGATGGCCAATAAATGCAAATAGCTGATGGGGAGTGATTTCACAAAATGATAATTTTGTGCTTACTCACAAAAGCCAGTGAAAGCAGAGAAGAAATTAGATATATGGTCATATTAACATAAGAGGCAAGGAGCTAAAAAGACAGTGGTATTTAAAAACACGACAGTGATAGGGTGGAGGGGTAGGGAAAAATTTCTGCCTGGCTCACAAGAAACAGAGTTGTGGTGTCTTTTGAAGTTTTAATATGCAGTTAAAAGCAGAATACAAGCAAAACACAAGGTAAAAAAATCACAGCACTCAAAATATAAAAAGGCAATAAACCAATACAAAAAACAACAAATAAAAAGCAAACCAACTTTCCCTCACAGCAAAGTGTAGCAGAGTCTGGGTGAGCCTTTCCAATAAAGCTCTGAAATGTTTTATTTTACCCCTTAAATAGAAGGTTTAGTTCCTAGCTCCACCCCCTCAGTTCACAAATGATTATCCTTAAGAGACATTTTCTATCTTATGTATGAGTCCTTAACTGATCAGTTCTAATTTCTGCCTGACTCCCAAGAAACAGAGCTGTGGTATATTTTGAAGTTTTAATATGCAGTTAAAAGCAGAACACAAGCAAAACACAAGGTAAAAAAAACAAATCACAACACTCAAAATATAAAATAGCAAAAAACCAATACAAAAGAAAAACAAATAAAAAACAAACCAGCCTTTGCCTCACAGCAAAGTGTAGCAGAGTCTGGGTGAGCCTTTCCAATAAAGCTCTGAAATGTTTTATTTTACCCCTTAAATAGAAGGTTTAGTTCTTAGCTCCACCCCCTCAGTTTACAAATGATTATCCTTAAGTGACCTCTTCTATCTTATGTATGAGTCCTTAATTGATCAGTTCTAATTTCTGCCTGACTCACAAAAAACAGAGCTGTGGTGTCTTTTAAAGTTTTAATATGCAGTTAAAAGCAGAATACAAGCAAAACACAAGGTAAAAAAATCACAGCACTCAAAATATAAAAAGGCAATAAACCAATACAAAAAACAACAAATAAAAAGTAAACCAACTTTCCCTCACAGCAAAGTGTAGCAGAGTCTGGGTGAGCCTTTCCAATAAATCTCTGAAATGTTTTATTTTACCCCTGAAATAGAAGGTTTAGTTCCTAGCTCCACCCCTCAGTTCAGAAATGATTAACGTTAAGTGACCTCTTCTATCTTAAGTATGAGTCCTTAAATGATCAGTTCTAATTTCTGCCTGACTCAGAAGAAAAAGAGCTGTGGTATCTTTTGAAGTTTTAATATGCAGTTAAAAGCAGAACACAAGCAAAACACAAGGTAAAGAAAACAAATCATAGCACTCAAAATATAAAAAGGCAATAAACCAATACAAAATACAACAAATAAAAAGCAAACCAACCTTTCCCTCACAGCAAAGTGTAGCAGAGTCTGGGTGAGCCTTTCCAATAAAGCCCTGAAATGTTTCTTTTACCCCTTAAATAGAAGGTTTAGTTCCTAGCTCCACCCCTCAGTTCACAAATGATTAACCTTAAGTGACCTCTTCTATCTTATGTATGAGTCCTTATTTGATCAGTTCTAATTTCTGCCGGACTCACAAGAAACAGAGCTGTAGTGTTTTTTGAAATTTTAATATGCAGTTAAAAGCAGAGCACAAGCAAAACAGAAAGTAAAGAAAACAAATCACAGCACTCAAAATATAAAAAGGCAATAAACCAATACAAAAAACAATAAATTAAAAGCAATCCAACCTTTCCCTCACAGCAAATTGCAGCAGAGTCTGGGTGAGCCTTTCCAATAAAGCTCCGAAATGTTTTATTTTACCCCGTTTAGTTCCTAGCTCCACCCCTCAGCTCACAAATGATTAACCTTAAGTGACCGCTTCTATCTTATGTATGAGTCGTTAATTGATCAGTTCTAATTTCTGCCTGACTCACAAGAAAAAGAGCTGTGGTGTCTTTTGAAGTTTTAATATGCAGTTAAAAGCAGAGCACAAGCAAAACACAAGGTAAAGAAAACAAATCACAGCACTCAAAATATAAAAAGGCAATAAACCAATACAAAATACAACAAATAAAAAGCAAACCAACCTTTCCCTCACAGTATAATGTAGCAGAGTCTGGGTGAGCCTTTCCAATAAAGCTCCGAAATGTTTTATTTTACCCCGTTTAGTTCCTAGCTCCACCCCTCAGCTCACAAATGATTAACCTTAAGTGACCTCTTCTATCTTATTTATGAGTCCTTAATCGATCAGTTCTAATTTCTGTCTGACTCACAAGAAACAGAGATGTGGTGTCTTTTGAAGTTTTAATATGCAGTTAAAAGCAGAACACAAGCAAAACACAAGGTAAAGAAAGCAAATCACAGCACTCAAAATATAAAATAGCAATAAACCAATACAAAAAACAACAAATAAAAAGCAAACCAACCTTTCCTTCACAGCAAAGTGCAGCACAATCTGTGTGAGCCTTTCCAATAAAGCCCTGAAATTTTTATTTTACCCCTTAAATAGAAGGTTTAGTTCCTAGCTCCACCCCTCAGTTCACAAATGATTAACCTTAAGTGACCTC
This sequence comes from Protopterus annectens, assembly GCF_019279795.1. NCBI lineage: Eukaryota > Metazoa > Chordata > Ceratodontiformes > Protopteridae > Protopterus > Protopterus annectens. The sequence continues at coordinate 269,832,334 of NC_056740.1, forward strand.
TTCTATCTTATGTATGAGTCCTTAATTGATCAGTTCTAATTTCTGCCGGACTCACAAGAAACAGAGCTGTGGTGTCTTTTGAAGTTTTAATATGCAGTTAAAAGCAGAATACAAGCAAAACACAAGGTAAAGAAAACAAATCACAGCACTCAAAATATAAAAGGCAAAAGACTAATACAAAATACAACAAATAAAAAGCAAACCAACCTTTCCCTTACAGCAAAGTGCAGCAGTGTCTGGGTGAGCCTTTCCAATAAAGCTCTGAAATGTTCTATTTTACCCCTTAAATAGAAGGTTTAGTTCCTAGCTCCACCCCCTTAGTTCACAAATGATTAACCTTAAAAGACCTCTTATATCTTATGTACGAGTCCTTAACTGATCAGTTCTAATTTCTGCCTGACTCTCAAGAAACTGAGCTGTGGTATATTTTCAAGTTTTAATATGCAGTTAAAAGCGGAACACAAGCAAAACACAAGGTAAAGGAAACAAATCACAGCACTCAAAATATAAAAAGGCAATAAACCAATACAAAAGAAAAACAAATAAAAAGCAAACCAACCTTTGCCTCACAGCAAAGTGTAGCAGAGTCTGGGTGAGCCTTTCTAATAAAGCTCTGAAATGTTTTATTTTACCCCTTAAATAGAAGGTTTAGTTCTTAGCTCCACCCCCTCAGTTTACAAATGATTAACCTTAAGTGACCTCTTCTATCTTATGTATGAGTCCTTAATTGATCAGTTCTAATTTCTGCCTGACTCACAAGAAACAGAGCTGTGGTGTCTTTTGAAGTTTTAATATGCAGTTAAAAGCAGAATACAAGCAAAACACAAGGTAAAGAAAACAAATCACAGCACTCAAAATATAAAAAGGCAATAAACCAATACAAAAAACAACAAATAAAAAGCAAACCAACTTTCCCTCACAGCAAAGTGTAGCAGAGTCTGGGTGAGCCTTTCCAATAAAGCTCTGAAATGTTTTATTTTACCCCTGAAATAAAAGGTTTAGTTCTTTGCTCCACCCCTCTGTCACAAATGATTAACCTTAAGTGACCTCTTCTATCTTAAGTATGAGTCCTTAATTGATCAGTTCTAATTTCTGCCTGACTCACAAGAAACAGAGCTGTGGTGTCTTTTGAAGTTTTAATATGCAGTTAAAAGCAGAACACAAGCAAAACACAAGGTAAAGAAAACAAATCACAGCACTCAAAATATAAAAAGGCAATAAACCAATACAAAATACAACAAATGAAAAGCAAACCAACCTTTCCCTCACAGCAAAGTGTAGCAGAGTCTGGGTGAGCCTTTCCAATAAAGCTCTGAAATGTTTTATTTTACCCCTTAAATAGAAGGTTTAGTTCCTAGCTCCACCCCTCAGTTCACAAATGATTAACCTTAAGTGACCTCTTCTATCTTATGTATGAGTCCTTAATTGATCAGTTCTAATTTCTGCCTGACTCACAAGAAACAGAGCTGTGGTGTCTTTTGAAGTTTTAATATGCAGTTAAAAGCAGAACACAAGCAAAACAGATGGGAAACAAAACAAATCACGGCACTCAAAATATAAAAAAGGCAATAAACCAATACAAAATACAACAAATAAAAAGCAAACCAACCTTTCCCTTACAGCAAAGTGCAGCAGAGTCTGGGTGAGCCTTTCCAATAAAGCTCTGAAATGTTTTATTTTACCCCGTTTAGTTCCTAGCTCCAACCCCTCAGTTCACAAATGATTAACCTTAAGTGACCTCTTCTATCTTATGTATGAGTCCTTAATTGATCAGTTCTAATTTCTGCCTGACTCACAAGAAACAGAGCTGTGGTGTCTTTTGAAGTTTTAATATGCAGTTAAAAGCAGAGCACAAGCAAAACACAAGGTAAAGAAAACAAATCACAGCACTCAAAATATAAAAAGGCAATAAACCAATACAAAATACAACAAATAAAAAGCAAACCAACCTTTCCTCACAGTATAATGTAGCAGAGTCTGGGTGAGCCTTTCCAATAAAGCTCCGAAATGTTTTATTTTACCCCGTTTAGTTCCTAGCTCCACCCCTCAGCTCACAAATGATTAACCTTAAGTGACCTCTTCTATCTTATTTATGAGTCCTTAATCGATCAGTTCTAATTTCTGTCTGACTCACAAGAAACAGAGATGTGGTGTCTTTTGAAGTTTTAATATGCAGTTAAAAGCAGAACACAAGCAAAACACAAGGTAAAGAAAGCAAATCACAGCACTCAAAATATAAAATAGCAATAAACCAATACAAAAAACAACAAATAAAAAGCAAACCAACCTTTCCTTCACAGCAAAGTGCAGCACAATCTGTGTGAGCCTTTCCAATAAAGCATTGAAATGTTTTATTTTACCCCTTAAATAGAAGGTTTAGTTCCTAGCTCCATCCCCTCATTTCACAAATGATTAACCTTAAGTGACCTCTTCTATCTTATCTATGAGTCCTTAATTGATCAGTTCTAATTTCTGCCTAACTCACAAGAAACAGAGCTGTGGTGTCTTTTGAAGTTTTAATATGCAGTTAAAAGCAGAATACAAGCAAAACACAAGGTAAAGAAAACAAATCACACCACTCAAAATATAAAAAGGCAATAAACCAATACAAAAAACAACAAATAAAAAAGAAACCAACCATTCCCTCACAGCAAAGTGTAGCAGAGTCTGGGTGAGCCTTTCCAATAAAGCTCTGAAATGTTTTATTTTACCCTTAAATAGAAGGTTTAGTTCCTTGCTCCACCCCTCAGTTCACAAATGATTAACCTTAAGTGACCTCTTCTATCTTACGTATGAGTCCTTAATTGATCAGTTCTAATTTCTGCCTGACTCACAAGAAACAGAGCTGTGGTGTCTTTTGAAGTTTTAATATGCAGTTAAAAGCAGAACACAAGCAAAACACAATGTAAAGAAAACAAATCACACCACTCAAAATATAAAAAGGCAATAAACCAATACAAAAAACAACAAATAAAAAGCAAACCAACCTTTGCCTTACAGCAAAGTGTAGCAGAGTCTGGGTGAGCCTTTCCAGTAAAGCTCCAAAATGTTTTATTTTACCCCGTTTAGTTCCTAGCTCCACCCCTCAGTTCACAAATGCTTAACCTTAAGTGACCTCTTCTATCTTATTTATGAATCCTTAATCGATCAGTTCTAATTTCTGCCTGACTCACAAGAAACAGAGCGGTGGTGTCTTTTGAAGATTTAATATGAAGTTAAAAGCAGAACACAAGCAAAACACAAGGTAAAGAAGACAAATCACAGCACTCAAAATATGAAAAGGCAATAAACTAATACAAAAAACAACAAATAAATAGCAAACCAACCTTTCCCTCACAGTAAAGTGTAACAGAGTCTGGGTGAGCCTTTCCAATAAAGCTCTGAAATGTTTTATTTTACCCCTTAAATAGAAGGTTTAGTTCCTAGCTCCACCCCCTCAGTTCACAAATGATTAACCTTAAGTGACCTCTTCTATCTTATGTATGAGTCCTTAATTGATCAGTTTTAATTTCTGCCTGACTCACAAGAAACAGAGCTGTGGTGTCTTTTGAAGTTTTAATATGCAGTTAAAAGCAGAACACAAGCAAAACGCAAGGTAAAGAAAACAAATCACAGAACTCAAAATATAAAAAGGCAATAAACCAATACAAAAAACAACAAATAAAAAGTAAACCAACCTTTGCCTCACAGCAAATTGTAGTAGAGTCTGAGTGAGCCTTTTCAGTAAAGCTCTGAAATGTTTTATTTTACCTAGTTTAGTTCCTAGCTCCACCCCCTCAGTTCACAAATGATTAACTTTAAGTGACCTCTTCTATCTTATTTATGAGTCCTTAATCGATCAGTTCTAACTTCTGCCTGACTCATAAGAAACAGAGCTGTGGTGTCTTTTGAAGGTTTAATATGAAGTTAAAAGCAGAACACAAGCAAAACACAAGGTAAAGAAAACAAATCACAGCACTCAAAATATAAAAAGGCAATAAACCAATACAAAAAACAACAAATAAAAAGCAAACCAACTATTCCCTCACAGCAAAGTGTAGCAGAGTCTGGGTGAGCCTTTCCAATAAAGCTCTGAAATTGTTATTTTACCCCTTAAATAGAAGGTTTAGTTCCTAGCTCCACCCCTCAGTTCACAAATGATTAACCTTAAGTGACCTCTTCTATCTTATGTATGAGTCCTTAATTGATCAGTTCTAATTTCTGCTGGACTCACAAGAAACAGAGCTGTGGTGTCTTTTGAAGTTTTAATATGCAGTTAAAAGCAGAGCACAAGCAAAACACAAAGTAAAGAAAAAAAATCACAGCACTCAAAATATAAAAAGGTAATAAACCAATACAAAAAACAACAAATAAAAAGCAAACCAACCTTTCCCTCAAAGCAAAATGTAGCATAGTCTGGGTGAGCCTTTCCAATAAAGCTCTGAAATGTTTAATTTTATCCCTTAAATAGAAGATTTAGTTCCTAGCTCCACCCCTTCAGTTCACAAATGATTATACTTAAGTTACCTCTTCTATCTTATGTATGAGTCCTTAATTGATCAGTTCTAATTTCTGCCTATCTCACAAGAAACAGAGCTGTGGTGTCTTTTGAAATTTTAATATGTAGTTAAAAGCAGAACAAAAGCAAAACACAAGGTAAAGAAAACAAAACACAGCACTCAAAATATAAAAAGGCAATAAACCAATACAAAATACAACAAATAAAAAGCAAACCAACCTTTCCCTGACAGCAAAGTGTAGTAGAGTCTGGATGAGCCTTTCCAATAAAGCCCTGAAATGTTTTATTTTACTCCTTAAATAGAAGGTTTAGTTCCTATCTCCACCCCTCAGTTCACAAATGATTAACCTTAAGTGACCGCTTCTATCTTATGTATGAGTCGTTAATTGATCAGTTCTAATTTCTGCCTGACTCACAAGAAACAGAGCTGTGGTGTCTTTTGAAGTTTTAATATGCAGTTAAAAGCAGAGCACAAGCAAAACACAAGGTAAAGAAAACAAATCACAGCACTCAAAATATAAAAAGGCAATAAACCAATACAAAATACAACAAATAAAAAGCAAACCAACCTTTCCCTCACAGTATAATGTAGCAGAGTCTGGGTGAGCCTTTCCAATAAAGCTCCGAAATGTTTTATTTTACCCCGTTTAGTTCCTAGCTCCACCCCTCAGCTCACAAATGATTAACCTTAAGTGACCTCTTCTATCTTATTTATGAGTCCTTAATCGATCAGTTCTAATTTCTGTCTGACTCACAAGAAACAGAGCTGTGGTGTCTTTTGAAGTTTTAATATGCAGTTAAAAGCAGAACACAAGCAAAACACAAGGTAAAGAAAACAAATCACAGCACTCAAAATATAAAATAGCAATAAACCAATACAAAAAACAACAAATAAAAAGCAAACCAACCTTTCCTTCACAGCAAAGTGCAGCACAATCTGTGTGAGCCTTTCCAATAAAGCCCTGAAATTTTTATTTTACCCCTTAAATAGAAGGTTTAGTTCCTAGCTCCACCCCTCAGTTCACAAATGATTAACCTTAAGTGACCTCTTCTATCTTATGTATGAGTCCTTAATTGATCAGTTCTAATTTCTGCCGGACTCACAAGAAACAGAGCTGTGGTGTCTTTTGAAGTTTTAATATGCAGTTAAAAGCAGAGCACAAGCAAAACAGAAAGTAAAGAAAACAAATCACAGCACTCAAAATATAAAAAGGCAATAAACCAATACAAAAAACAATAAATTAAAAGCAATCCAACCTTTCCCTCACAGCAAATTGCAGCAGAGTCTGCATGAGCCTTTCCAATAAAGCTCTGAAATGTTTTATTTTACCCCGTTTAGTTCCTAGCTCCACCCCTCAGCTCACAAATGATTAACCTTAAGTGACCTCTTCTATCTTATTTATGAGTCCTTAATCGATCAGTTCTAATTTCTGTCTGACTCACAAGAAACAGAGATGTGGTGTCTTTTGAAGTTTTAATATGCAGTTAAAAGCAGAACACAAGCAAAACACAAGGTAAAGAAAGCAAATCACAACACTCAAAATATAAAATAGCAATAAACCAATACAAAAAACAACAAATAAAAAGCAAACCAACCTTTCCTTCACAGCAAAGTGCAGCACAAACTGTGTGAGCCTTTCCAATAAAGCATTGAAATGTTTTATTTTACCCCTTAAATAGAAGGTTTAGTTCCTAGCTCCATCCCCTCATTTCACAAATGATTAACCTTAAGTGACCTCTTCTATCTTATCTATGAGTCCTTAATTGATCAGTTCTAATTTCTGCCTAACTCACAAGAAACAGAGCTGTGGTGTCTTTTGAAGTTTTAATATGCAGTTAAAAGCAGAATACAAGCAAAACACAAGGTAAAGAAAACAAATCACACCACTCAAAATATAAAAAGGCAATAAACCAATACAAAAAACAACAAATAAATAGCAAACCAACCTTTCCCTCACAGTAAAGTGTAACAGAGTCTGGGTGAGCCTTTCCAATAAAGCTCTGAAATGTTTTATTTTACCCCTTAAATAGAAGGTTTAGTTCCTAGCTCCACCCCCTCAGTTCACAAATGATTAACCTTAAGTGACCTCTTCTATCTTATGTATGAGTCCTTAATTGATCAGTTTTAATTTCTGCCTGACTCACAAGAAACAGAGCTGTGGTGTCTTTTGAAGTTTTAATATGCAGTTAAAAGCAGAACACAAGCAAAACGCAAGGTAAAGAAAACAAATCACAGAACTCAAAATATAAAAAGGCAATAAACCAATACAAAAAACAACAAATAAAAAGTAAACCAACCTTTGCCTCACAGCAAATTGTAGTAGAGTCTGGGTGAGCCTTTTCAGTAAAGCTCTGAAATGTTTTATTTTACCTAGTTTAGTTCCTAGCTCCACCCCCTCAGTTCACAAATGATTAACTTTAAGTGACCTCTTCTATCTTATTTATGAGTCCTTAATCGATCAGTTCTAACTTCTGCCTGACTCATAAGAAACAGAGCTGTGGTGTCTTTTGAAGTTTTATTGTAAAGTTAAAAGCAGAACACAAGCAAAACACAAGGTAAAGAAAACAAATCACAGCACTCAAAATATAAAAAGGCAATAAACCAATACAAAAAACAATAAATTAAAAGCAATCCAACCTTTCCCTCACAGCAAATTGCAGCAGAGTCTGGGTGAGCCTTTCCAATAAAGCTCCGAAATGTTTTATTTTACCCTGTTTAGTTCCTAGCTCCACCCCTCAGCTCACAAATGATTAACCTTAAGTGACCTCTTCTATCTTATTTACGAGTCCTTAATCGATCAGTTCTAATTTCTGTCTGACTCACAAGAAACAGAGATGTGGTGTCTTTTGAAGTTTTAATATGCAGTTAAAAGCAGAACACAAGCAAAACACAAGGTAAAGAAAGCAAATCATAGCACTCAAGATATAAAATAGCAATAAACCAATACAAAAAAACAACAAATAAAAAGCAAACCAACCTTTCCTTCACAGCAAAGTGCAGCACAATCTGTGTGAGCCTTTCCAATAAAGCATTGAAATGTTTTATTTTACCCCTTAAATAGAAGGTTTAGTTCCTAGCTCCATCCCCTCATTTCACAAATGATTAACCTTAAGTGACCTCTTCTATCTTATCTATGAGTCCTTAATTGATCAGTTCTAATTTCTGCCTAACTCACAAGAAACAGAGCTGTGGTGTCTTTTGAAGTTTTAATATGCAGTTAAAAGCAGAATACAAGCAAAACACAAGGTAAAGAAAACAAATCACACCACTCAAAATATAAAAAGGCAATAAACCAATACAAAAAACAACAAATAAAAAAGAAACCAACCATTCCCTCACAGCAAAGTGTAGCAGAGTCTGGGTGAGCCTTTCCAATAAAGCTCTGAAATGTTTTATTTTACCCTTAAATAGAAGGTTTAGTTCCTTGCTCCACCCCTCAGTTCACAAATGATTAACCTTAAGTGACCTCTTCTATCTTACGTATGAGTCCTTAATTGATCAGTTCTAATTTCTGCCTGACTCACAAGAAACAGAGCTGTGGTGTCTTTTGAAGTTTTAATATGCAGTTAAAAGCAGAACACAAGCAAAACACAAGGTAAAGAAAACAAATCACACCACTCAAAATATAAAAAGGCAATAAACCAATACAAAAAAACAACAAATAAAAAACAAACCAACCTTTGCCTCACAGCAAAGTGTAGCAGAGTCTGGGTGAGCCTTTCCAGTAAAGCTCCAAAATGTTTTATTTTACCCCATTTAGTTCCTAGCTCCACCCCTCAGTTCACAAATGATTAACCTTAAGTGATCTCTTCTATCTTATTTATGAATTCTTAATCGATCAGTTCTAATTTCTGCCTGACTCACAAGAAACAGAGCTGTGGTGTCTTTTGAAGATTTAATATGAAGTTAAAAGCAGAACACAAGCAAAACACAAGGTAAAGAAGACAAATCACAGCACTCAAAATATGAAAAGGCAATAAACTAATACAAAAAACAACAAATAAATAGCAAACCAACCTTTCCCTCACAGTAAAGTGTAACAGAGTCTGGGTGAGCCTTTCTAATAAAGCTCTGAAATGTTTTATTTTACCCCTTAAATAGAAGGTTTAGTTCCTAGCTCCACCCCCTCAGTTCACAAATGATTAACCTTAAGTGACCTCTTCTATCTTATGTATGAGTCCTTAATTGATCAGTTTTAATATCTGCCTGACTCACAAGAAACAGAGCTGTGGTGTCTTTTGAAGTTTTAATATGCAGTTAAAAGCAGAACACAAGCAAAACGCAAGGTAAAGAAAACAAATCACAGAACTCAAAATATAAAAAGGCAATAAACCAATACAAAAAAACAACAAATAAAAAGTAAACCAACCTTTCCCTCACACCAAATTGTAGTAGAGTCTGGGTGAGCCTTTTCAGTAAAGCTCTGAAATGTTTTATTTTTATCCCTTAAATAGAAGATTTAGTTCCTAGCTCCACCCCTTCAGTTCACAAATGATTATCCTTAAGTTACCTCTTCTATCTTATGTATGAGTCCTTAATTGATCAGTTCTAATTTCTGCCTATCTCACAAGAAACAGAGCTGTGGTGTCTTTTGAAATTTTAATATGTAGTTAAAAGCAGAACAAAAGCAAAACACAAGGTAAAGAAAACAAAACGCAGCACTCAAAATATAAAAAGGCAATAAACCAATACAAAAAACAACAAATAAAAAGCAAACCAACCTTTCCCTGACAGCAAAGTGTAGTAGAGTCTGGATGCGCCTTTCCAATAAAGCCCTGAAATGTTTTATTTTACTCCTTAAATAGAAGGTTTAGTTCCTATCTCCACCCCTCAGTTCACAAATGATTAACCTTAAGTGACCGCTTCTATCTTATGTATGAGTCGTTAATTGATCAGTTCTAATTTCTGCCTGACTCACAAGAAAAAGAGCTGTGGTGTCTTTTGAAGTTTTAATATGCAGTTAAAAGCAGAGCACAAGCAAAACACAAGGTAAAGAAAACAAATCACAGCACTCAAAATATAAAAAGGCAGTAAACCAAAACAAAATACAACAAATAAAAAGCAAACCAACCTTTCCCTCACAGCAAAGTGTAGCAGAGTCTGGGTGAGCCTTTCCAATAAACCTCTGAAATATTTTATTTTACCCCTTAAATAGAAGGTTTAGTTCCTAGCTCCACCCCCTCACTTCACAAATGATTATCCTTAAGTGACATCTTCTATATTATGTATGAGTCCTTAATTGATCAGTTTTAATTTCTTCCTGACTCACAAGAAACAGAGCTGTGGTGTCTTTTAAAGTTTTAATATGCAGTTAAAAGCAGAACACAAGCAAAACACAAGGTAAAGAAAACAAATCACAGCATTCAAAATATAAAAAGGCAATAAACCAATACAAAATACAACAAATAAAAAGCAAACCAACCTTTCCCTCACAGCATAATGTAGCAGAGTCTGGGTGAGCCTTTCCAGTAAAGCTCTGAAATGTTTTATTTTACCCCTTAAATAGAAGGTTTAGTTCCTTGCTCCACCCCCTCAGTTCACAAATGATTAAAGGAGTACCACACCCACCGACTCAAAAAACATGTTTAAAACATCATGGCATGATGTTTCCTACACTTTAACAGCACTCTGGGATTATTTACAGGATTTTAAATATTTTTATATGTAATTCCAGACTCTGACCACCTGGTGGCTGGCATATTGATGTGGTATGGATAAATCAGGTTGCCATTCAGTATCCCAGAATTCATTGTTTGGCTCAAAAATGTTACATCATGCAGGCCTCCGTTTGCCTAAAGTTCTTGTCATTTTTAGATGCTGCATGCGTACAAAGTACTGAGTAAAATAGAACAGTGTAAGTGACATTCCCTGCTGCTGAATGACTACTTTAAACAGAAACAGTGCAAATTCCACGGAACACACTCAAAGTGCTGTTTACTGCTGCCTTTTTTTCTAATTTAGTTTAAATGGCACTAATTTGTGAGACAATGAATTCCAGTCCATTTACTTCTCCCCTCCCCCATGACACTTAGCTTCCCTAGCTGTCAAAGTCCTGAGGGTAATTTGACCTGGCAATTCCATTGATTGGCAGATCTCAGCAGGGTGCTTGACTCATGCAATTTAATCTTTGCTCTAGCATTTCCTTTGTTAGAGGGGACATTTTTTGCTGCACTGTAGCCATGGCCTTACTTGACTGCAATCACATCCAGTAAGGTCTTGCACCAAGGAGTTAAAGAATAAAACATTCATATTATTAACCAGTTTAGATCTTTATTAATTTAAGTGTTAAGGTATCACGTCATGCTTCCACCATGTTAAAAATTGAGATTTACATGTGCAAAGTGTGTTGGTATGCAGTGTTTGCCTTCATATGTTTTTACTCCACTGGTTGTTTTGCAAAAAAAAACCTTTTGCAGTGTCCCTGGATTTGTCTTTGTACATACAAATCACATTGCTATATTTTCACCTTCCTTTTTCTTGTGTCCAGAAGTCGCTTATTTTGTTGTGCCTTTTGGCCTATCCCGGTTAGGGGTAGCCACAGCGGAACTCCGGTCCGCTAATGTTTGGTAGTGGATTTTTACATGCTGAGTTACCAGCCCTGACACACAACCTTCAACGAAGGCACGCCCATTCACGCATGCCTCCACACAGAAGATGCTCTAACTGAGAATCGAACGGGACAACGTCTTGCTGTGAGGCGACAATGCTACCGCAGCACCACTACCACGGTCCAGAAGTCGCTTATAACAAAGTAAATTTTTTATTTATTTTTTTTAAATAAAGGACATCAAGGTTAATTTACCTTGAATCAGATAATGGATGCCACTGCAAAGAATCACTGTTGAAATATTTGTGCAGGGACAAAATCCCTTACTAAATTTATTTGACAGCCTCCAGTTCAATTGGTGCTATGGCTTTAATATACTGGTGTGTTTGCTCATGCCTTCCAAATATCTCCACCATTACATACCAGTTTTGCAGTGTAGTAACCAGCCAACATGCCCATATACCTTTAGCCATCAATATGCAGCTACTCCTGTTCATGTGAGTATGTGAATTCATTTTCAGACTTAAGGTGTGGAAGCTGCACTGAATAATTCTACGTGCTTGTTCAGGTTTCACATGGTGCTTGCTTAGAGCTACTCTCATGCTAAGCCACTATGAATATGTTGCACTGCCACCTCTGATACCAGGGTAATGTTTTAATCTTTCTATTCCCACACTGCACACTAGCAGTATCTGGTGCAAATACAACAGAGAAGTATGCAGGCGATACACCACCTAAGCATCATTTGCCATGCAGAATGTACAAGTATGCATACCAAATTTCTGTGTTTCCAAACATTGGTGTTACTACACTACTACTGAATAAAATGAATATATTGAAATGTAACATGACCTGTTACCAGATGTAATTAAGATTTTTTCCTGTATAAACAAATTTCCATGATTCTCTGGCTGTTTGGTTTGATTCACTTTACTGGCTACCTGTAGAGATTTGCTCTTTCTTAGCAAGTTGCAGTAAATATTTTGTTATCTGGTTGTTTACCTGGTTAGTTTGACTGGGCACACTATGAACGTTTCCAGCGGCATCCCAGGGTGAAAGCTCAAAATGGTGCCATCTCAATGGTCTGACCTTGTACTGTAGTCCCTTAACTGCTGCCTTGCAGATCTTGCATAAGGCAGATCTGAATTATCCATTGCAATGTCCAATTCAGTGTTTCATCTACAGATTGTGTGCCTACTGCCTTTGATGAATGCATTGCCTAGGTTACAGTAAAAAAATAACATTGCAATAGGGAATGGATGCCAAACCAAAGAAACTAAGACAGTCATGACTACAGCACCCAACATTAGAGTACAACGTACGATTTCCTATCCATCTACAGGTTGCGGTAGTAGAACCCACAGCCATATGCATAAAAAGCAAATATACTCAGCGATGTGCTGCTACCACTGCTTTCAAGTGCTGTAGCACAATCACTGATGACCATATACTAAACAAAATAATTCATAGTTTCATAGTTTCATAGTATAGTACTAGGCTATCTGCCCTGGGGTATTTGTAAACCTAGCCATAGTGATGTGGCATTTGCCACCCCATGAAATGGTACAAAAATGTACAGAATAAATTTAGAATACTTTGTCTAGTAGTGACACAATGAAGGTCCCCTTATATAATAGAATTAGTTTACTGTGCCCCTGTCTAGCAGTGACACAGGTGTGACCCCTGGGGTAAACTTACGATCTCCCATCCACTCATCAAGATTTCTCTTGAAGAGAGTCAGTGAGGAGCTCTGCCTAATATGAACTGGGATCTTGTTCCAAAGCATGGGAAGCCTCTGGGTTATGAATCTATCCCTCCAGCATGTCCTATTCATACTTGTGTCGAGGTTTAAGTCTTTAGCTCGTGGTCCTGATGGACTTGGATTTTTTGAGGTGGAGCATGTCCATCAGATCCTGATTGGACATGGCCTTGTACGTTAGGCAGAGATCACCTCTGAGCAGGCGGTATGATACTGAATAGAGCTGAAGTTTCTTTAGTCTGGCAGAATAAGACATATGTTGGAGACCCTTGATCCTCTTGGTGAGGTACTTTTGTGGTCTCTCCAGCTGTTGCAAATGCCGTGTGAGGTACATACCAAATGGGGCATTGTACTCAATCATGGGTCTGATGAGGGAGGTATATAGGGGTACAATGACATCCTTGGATCTGGATGTGAATCCCTTCATGATGAGGTGTGCAAGGTAGAATGTTTTTCTAACCACTTTGGCAACGTGGGTATCAAATGAGAGGTCGCTGTCGACTTGGGTCCCTAGGTCTCTGATTACTTTTTCAGTACTCAGTGGGTTGCTGTCTATGTGATAATTTGTGGGTACTTTGTTTTTCCCAAAGGGGATGACTATACATTTTTTGGCATTTAGTTTAAGGCCGTGACTCCGGCACCAGTTGTCCGTTTCTGTGAGGCCTTTTTGTAGGATGTGTGTGTCTGCTGGTGTATCGACTATGGTGCCTAGTTTGCAGTCATCTGCAAACTTTGTCAGCCACAGCCCTCCCGTGTTTGCTTTAACATCTGAGAAATAAATGCCGAACAAGAGGGGTCCCAGGACAGATCCCTGTGGGACACCACTTGTGACTGGCTTTGAGTCTGTCATTGCTCCAGTGATTTTAACTTTATGGGTTCTGTCCTTTAGCCAGTTTGCAACCCATCTAGTGACATAAGGATTTACATTTAAGCTGTTGAGCTTATCTATGATGCCTGAGTGGGGTATTGTGTCGAAGGCCTTAGCCAAGTCCAGGTATGCTGTATGGACTGCTTTGCCCTCATCAATGGCTCTAGTGACTGTTTCAAAAAAGTCAACCAGGTGTAAAAGGCAGGATCTGCCCTTTACAAAGCCGAACTGGGTGGGGTCAAATGTCTGTAGGTCCCCTATGTCTCTGTTTATGAGTTCCATAATGATTCATTCCATAGCTTTGCAGACCAGGCTGGTTAAGCTTATGGGGCAGTAGTTTCCAGGGTCTGTAGAGGCACCCCCCTTGTGGAGTGGGACCACTGTTGCTGTACGCCAGTGTTCAGGTACATATCCCGAAGTAAGGCTAAGGTTAAATAGCATTTTTATGTGTGGGTTTAGCTCCTCTTGGAGTTCACGTAACACGCAACCCGGGATACCGTCAGGTCCCATTGATGCTGTGTTTTTTGCTTTGTTTAGGGCGGTTCTCACATGGACATCTGAGATGACAGGGAGATTACATTCAGCTGGGATAAGTATTTCTTCTTTTGGGGGTGAAGGAGGGGAGAAATTTGCACTGAACCTGTCAGCCAGAATGTTGGCAATATCTGTGGGTTCAGTGTATTTTTTATTGTTGTGAACCAACTCTGAGCATATCTGAGGGTTTCCGCCCAGGTTTCTAACATAGCTGAAGATGTCTTTGTGGTTATCTTTAGTGTCCTTAGTGATTTTTCTCTCAAAGTTGGCCTTGGATGTTTTTATGAGAGAACGTGGTTTTTTGCTAATGTTGATCAGAGATGTCTTCCCTTCGTGGGATTTTGCTCTGACGTGCAGTAGCTTCCTTCTTTTGTTATACAATTTGTTTATGGCTGAGGTCCACCAGACAGGATGCTTACCTTTAGTGGAGAGGGACTTGGATTTGTTTGGGATTGCATGATCCATGCATTCTTGGAGATGTCCATAGAAAGCATTTGTGAAGGATTCGGCATTGTGGGATGTGGTATCCACTGACACAGTGGGCTTAAAGGATACCATCTCAGTCTTAAGAAGAGTGAAGTCTGCTTTTGAGAAGTTTTTCACTGTGGTCTTTTGTGCTGGGGGTGGAGGTGGGATATGTATATCCAGGGTGATTAGTTTGTGGTCAGATCTCACTAGTGAGGGTATACTTCGGTGTGGAGCATTTTGTCCCCATGTTTGTGATGATCAGGTCTAGTATATTATCTCCCCTAGTGGGAGAGGTGACTAATTGTTCCAGTGCATTTGAATTTATGAATTCCAGGAACCTTTGGGCTAGGGTATTAGGGCTAGAATAATGTACCCAATCTATGTTTGGGTAGTTGAAGTCTCCCAGTATGATGGTATTTTGTGATACATTCATATCCTCCAATGTCTTCAGGAAGGCTGAGTGGAGTTCTTGAAATTGGGAGGGTGGTCTGTAACATGCTACCAGTTGTATAGCAGTTTTGCCTATGGTTAGTTGTACCTGTATGGTCTCTGATGCTTCATGTGTTGCTACTAACCTGGAGGTGCGGGTGTCCTTGATGAATATGGACACTCCCCCTCCCTTTGTGGTCCGGCCCGGGTTTTGGGGCCGAAAAGCATAATACGAGGTATAGCCTGGTAGCACTGGGTTGCTCTGAGGAGCCTTGAACCAGGTTTCAGTTACTGCACAGACGTCAATGTTCTCCATGCTGAGGAGTGCATCAAGTGCCTGCATCTTGAGATTTAGACTTCTGGTGTTGAGCAGCTTTACCCTTAGTTTTTTTCCATTTTTGTTTTCTAAGGAGGTGGGTTTGTCTTTTGAGCCTTGCCTAAAAAAGGCACTATGGGGGTGGCAAGAGCCTTAGCCAATATCCGGAAGCCCAGTGGTGACAGGTGTAAGCCATCCCTTGCAAAGCAGCGTGGCTTGTCCAACATGTCATCCCAGGCAGACAGACATTGGATCCCCTTAGAATGACACCAGTACTTGAGCCAATTATTAAAGCTGATCATCTTGTCTTTGTATTGTGGTATCATTCTTGGTGAGGGCAAGATGCTGCTCAGGGTCAGGGTCATACCAGCCTGGGCTACATAATCGGAGAGCTCCTCTATGTCTCTTTTCATGTAGTCCAGGGAGGTCGTCTCAGGTCATTCACACCAGCATGGACAATGACGGAGTCATATTTGTACTTGCTTTGGAGTAACTTGAGTGCGTGTGTTATGTGGCGGATCCTAGCTCCCGATAGACAGCTCACAGTCACCTTCTCCTTGTTCAGCCTGGTCAGCGGGACATCAGTGTGTCTGACTATAGAGTCACCTATTACTAGTGTATCAGGCAAGGTGTTTGGCCTTAAGGGCTGTGATTGGTTGACACACTGATTTATTGAAGTATGTGTTGCATGTGTTTTGTTTTGAGGTGGTGGATTTTTGAGTGTCTGCTTTGGGAGCCTCTGTTGTTTTGGTAAGGTTTTTGTTAGAGCCTCCGAGTATGTCTTTGTGTTTTTATGTGTTTGGTTTGCAGTTGTGGTAGGTCTATGTGGGACTGGGATTGTTGTGTGTGTGGTTGCCATCTCCTCCTGTCTGGTCATGCCAGCCCTGAGTTGAGAGAGATCAGCCTCCAGTTTGGCTATATAGTTGCATCTCTCACATGTATTTGTGTTTGTTGGGAGGAGGAGAGGGTTGTCTGTGTACATGAGACAATTGTAGCATTGTCTCAAGATATCCAGATTGACCAGCTGAACTGGAGACGATGCCAGTAATCTACCACTCAACATGCTAGAACTGTATAAGGGAGTGCTGTACCTTTAAGGGAAGTGGATATTCACAGGGGTAGGTAAGTGGATATTCACAGGGGTGGTAAGTAGATGTAGTGCTTTACTTAGTACGAGAGTGCTTACTTAGTAGAGAAGTATTGAGAACAAGTGCTAGGCTTATAATATAGTAAGTAGTCTGGTTATACTAAGAGTAGAGCTTCCTTAAGGGAAAATTTGAAGAGCAGACTTGGCGGAGCCAGAAAAAGTTTAACTTTGTTTAACCGGCGCTACGTTATGCGCACAACCGCGCAAAGCCGTGCAAACGCGGATTTTAAACAGTGAACTACAAAAGAGCTTTGAAAACAGATTTCACATCAAGACAGTGACAAAAATAATGGCAATGCAAATACAATCAGAAGGAATTCAGAAGAAACTGCACAACCTACAAGCTCTGTAGAGAATACAGAAACATCGGATTTGTGACATTACAATTACATGGTTTAAAGCCACAGAATGTACTCTGTCAGTGCAAGGCTAAATTGCCTTGCACACATGTAGACCATGAGGCAGAAGAGAATGGGACACAAGGTGGAAATGTGTCTCAATCTTGATTAGCAGCAAGTATTCTTCAATATTTTTCAAACCGGATGACACCCAGGCATTTACCCACATGCAAATAACTGGAGAGTGTCCCTTACCAAATCTGAGCAAGCTACAGGTCATCATCTGTGGCACAAGAAATCACAGCTCAATATAGGAATGAATGCTGATTATCATCTGCTGTTAAAATCAAGTAAAAACACTAACACCCTATGCAAAAACTCAGAATAAGTTTTGCAAGGATCTGCCAATGCACACATGATAATATGCTGATTATTAGTCAGAGAAAATCAAATGTAATGTTCTTTGGCACCCCATAATAGCTTGCTAAAACTCTGCACCTGACAATAACTGACACATCAGGCAATATGCTGCCTGTAGTAACAGAGCAAAAAATATCCAGGATCACATTGGATCCTACTCTCTTATTAACAAACCATACAGATAATATTAGCGGAACCTAAAATAACTAAATTTATGCTACAAGTTCTCATACCTTCTCGCCTCCAGCATGTGCACAACCAAAGCTATAAACATACTTATCCCAAAAACTGAGCATGGGCTCCGTTTAATAGCTCTTCACTCTACCACAAATACAAATAACACTTGTACTGTTACTTTTACAAAGATCTGTAGATTTGAATTACTTGCAGAACCAAATATGCATCTTTGCTATTTCCTCCAGATTGCAGATTGAAGTGGGACTAATGCATCAGACAATGGACAGCAAGCTTTTTCATTACACCTTCTCACTGAACAGATTACAAGACGGCACAACCACTACCCATATTGAAAAGGAAATCTTTAAGGTAGTCAGTGGTACTGCTCTTTAGGAAAGTTAGAGAAAATAACTTCAGGAAGAAGACAACTTTATAGTAATAATTGCCACTGGCAACCAACACCATGTGGAACAGCTGGAATGCTGCAGCAAAGGCAAATAAATATAAAAAAGCACAGTACTAAAGTGCCACAGTTCAATACCAAGTGCATACATGTATCCACAACAGTTGTTTGGTCATCAGGACCCAAACAAGCAATGTTTAAACATTTTTGGATGCATGTGTGAACTTATGCAGCACAGCGACCGAAAAGCCAGGAGAAATGAAGATGCCACATCAAAGAGATACTGATACTTTGCTGTCATATAATGTATTTCTACAAAAAAGTCATACTCACCAGTATAAATCCACGAGGGAAGCTGATGCAGAAAGAGAATCACACAAGGTTTCAATAGGGAAATACAGCGTACTGGAAACACAATGCTAAAAAGAAGTACCCTACCTCCTGCACTTGTATTTGAGCACTCAGGCTGGGGGAAGGACAAGGGAGCCATGACTTCACAGAATGGGTGGGTCTTATTATTTTAGTTAGAATCAGATGACGGCTGTGGTGATGTGATTTTGGGGGAGGGAACTGATTAAAAAAAAAAAAAAAAAAAAAAAAAAAAAAAAAAAAAAGTACCTGCACTTCCTGGCCTCGATGATGTCAGTAATTGGGTGACTCCAGCAAGCTTTATTCAAACATGAGAACATGAGAGAATCATTTTGTAAGTGAAACCATCACAGTATGAGAAGGTAGGCTTCTGTTACAGAAGTAAGGGGAATTATAAAAATTGTAAATGCTTTATTGTTGTTGCTTTACAGAGGACAATGTAAATAGGGAAGAAAAGGGCCGTGAAGTTGAGGAATACATTAGAAAAACCTGTTGTACTCCTGTAACCTTAAGTGACCTCTTCTATCTTATGTATGAGTCCTTAATTGATCAGTTCTATTTTCTGCCTGACTCACAAGAAACAGAGCTGTGGTGCCTTTTGAAGTTTTAATACGCAGTTAAAAGTGGAACACAAGCAAAACACAAGGTAAAGAAAACAAATCACAGCACTCAAAATACAAAAAGGCAATAAACCTATACAAAATACAACAAATAAAAAGCAAACCAACCTTTCCCTCACAGAAAAGTATAGCATAGCCTGGGTGAGCCTTTCCAATAAAGCTCTGAAATGTTTTATTTTACCCCTTAAATAGAAGGTTTAGTTCCTAGCTCCACCCCGTCGGTTCACAAATGATTAACCTTAAGCGACCTCTTCTATCTTATGTATGAGTCCTTAATTGATCAGTTCTAATTTCTGCCTGACTCACAAGAAACAGAGCTGTGCTGTCTTTTGAAGTTTTAATATGCAGTTAAAAGCAGAACACCAGCAAAACACAAGGTAAAGAAAACAAATCACAGCACTCAAAATATAAAAAGGCAATAAACCATTACAAAAAACAACAAATAAAAAGGAAACCAACCTTTCCCTCACAGCAACGTGTAGCAGAGTCTGAGTGAGTCTTTCCAATAAAACTCTGAAATGTTTTATTTTACCCCTTAAATAGGAGGTTTAGTTCCTAGCTCCACTCCCTCAGTTCACAAATGATTAACCTTAAGTGACCTCTTCTATCTTATTTATGAGTCCTTAATTGATCAATTTTAATTTCTGCCTGACTCACAAGAAATAGTGCTGTGGTGTCTTTTGAAGTTTTAATATGCAGTTAAAAGCAGAACACCAGAAAACAAAAGGTAAACAAAACAAATCACAGCACTCGAAATATAAAAAGGCAATAAGCCAATACAAAAAACAACAAATAAAAAGCAAACCAACCTTTCCCTCCCAGCAAAGTGTAGCAGAGTCTGGGTGAGCCTTTCCAATAAAGCTCTGAAATGTTTTATTTTACCCCTTAAATAGAAGATTTAGTTCCTAGCTCCACCCCCTCAGTTCACAAATGATTAACCTTAAGTGACCTCTTCTATCTTATGTATGAGTCCTTAATTGATCAGTTCTAACTTCTGCCTGACTCACAGGAAACAGAGCTGTGGTGTCTTTTGAAGTTTTAATATACAGTTAAAAGCAGAACACAAGCAAAACACAAGGTAAAGAAAACAAATCACAGCACTCAAAATATAAAAAGGCAATAAACCAATACAAAATACAACAAATAAAAAGCAAATCAAACTTTCCCTCACTGCAAAGTGTATCATTGTCTGGGTGAGACTTTCCAATAAAGCTCTGAAATGTTTTATTTTACCCCTTAAATAGAAGGTTTAGTTCCTAGCTCCACCCCCTCAGTTCACAAATGATTAACCTTAAGTGACCTCTTCTATCTTATGTATGAGTCCTTAATTGAGCAGTTCTAATTTCTGCCTGACTCACAAGAAACAAAGCTGTGGTATCTTTTGAAGTTTTAATATGCAGTTAAAAGCAGAACACAAGCGACACACAAGATAAAGAAAACAAATCACAGCACTCAAAATATAAAAAGCCAATAAACCAATAAGAAAAACAACAAATAAAAAGCAAACCAACCTTTCCCTCACAGCAAGGTGTAGCAGAGTCTGGGTGAGCCATTCCAATAAAGCTCTGAAATGTTTTAATTTACCCTTTAAATAAAAAGAGGGCAATGTGCAGCTTCGCTGGACAGGGATGCATAGTATGGCAGGATTATGTAAAGTGTATGGGACAGAGATCTGTCAGGCATGTTGTAATCCTTGTACTAAAAAGGTGGATGTCCATGAAGTATATGTTTATTTGAAATCAGGATGTGTAAGTGTAGCATGTCCAACATCTCTGGGTTGGACATGGCTTTATTTGGGGTAGGCATCATGCTACATAATGGAGCTAGGGAATGGGAAGGCCAGTTTAGGCCATGTGAACATGGCCAATAACCCTTAAAGGAGATAGATGATCTATTATAGGTCACTCGAGTGTTGAGTATGGCTGAACAATGATCTCTATATTCATGGATGGCATCCTGTCATGATTAGGGGTGCCACGTACGACTACCTGACTGGTGTGGTGAAGTAACTATCAAAGGAAAGACTACTGTCCAGCTGCATCCCATACACACACAGTTTCCATTATGTTGACCGCTGCCTAGGTGGTAGTTCATGGGTACAGGGTTTTTAACATAGGGGATGACTATGCAATACTTAGCTGTCAGATTGTGGCCATACGTCACACACCACACATCGACCCACAAAGGCCTTCTGTATGTTGACCGCAGCACACATTGAGTCAACTATTGCTCCTAGTTCATAGTCATTTGCAAACATCAATAGGCAGATGTCTTCTGTGTTAGTTTGTGTGGTATAGATAACAAAGAGGGGGAGTACCAGGAATTAACCCTTCTTTACTGTAGCTGGCACTGGTTTGATGTGCGTGTATTAGTCAGACACCTTCTGTAGTGTTGGTTCTTCTAGCAGTCCAGTTGCCAACCACTCCTGTGACATAGGAATATACACCTAGTTTACTGAGTGTAGCTGGAACACAGTATGGGTGATGGTGTTCTACGACCTGGCAAGGTCATGATATGCTGTGTGAATCAACCTTACTGTCATCTACATCTGTACAGACTACATCAAATAAACTGATCACGGTTCATGGCCTTACAGACCAGACTCACCAGGGTAGTAGTGCACTATTTCCCATTATCAGTGGTGTCTCCCCCTTTGTGGGGTGTGATAACTGTTGCTGTGCATCATTCAGTGTGTACACAGCCTGACATGAAGCTATGATCGAACATGATGTGTATGTGGAGAGCAAATTGTTCTGAAATTTCTGTAGGATACACGCTGGGATGCTGACAGGTCCCATGAAAGCTGTATGCATGGCTTTAGAGAGTGCAGCTTGTACCTGCATAGTTGTTATTACAGGGGCTCTGTAGTGTACATGGATATATATATGTGTGTACCTGTTGGGGGAGGTGGGAGTGGGATTAGGTTCTCCAAGACCCTATCTGGATGAACAGGTGCTATTTCTGTAGGTGCAGTACTTCCCATGCCATTGTGCTGTGAAGCACGACAGGTCTTGTTGCCATTACGATTCATGACACAGCTATAGAATGCTCTGTGGCTGGCCTCATAATATGTGGCTGATTAGTTTCACAGTAGCTTTGTGTGGTTTTATATGGTGTATCTGCATCTTACTGAGGCTGACCAGGGATCACCTCCTCTCATGTGTGTTCACTCTTGCAAAAGTTACTACCTTCTATGGTACAGTTTAAGGCAGGGTACCACCAGTTTGCCTTCTTGTTTGTGTTTGGTTGAATCTTGGTTCTGTTTCAATGTCACAATCATTGCACTTATGTGAGTACTTAAAATTAATTTGTATAGGATTCAGCATTTGCACATGCATTGTCCATCTGCATGGGTGCCATGACAGTCACCACTTCGCTCTTAAGAAGCATAACATTAGCTTTGGAGACTGACTGTGTAGCATACTGTTAGCCCTGTTTGTGTGACTATGGTGATCCAGGTCATTGGGGTTGATGAAATCCAACATGCATTGAGTGCAAGTGTTGGTACATGAGGATCTTTCCAGTTCATAATGGAATAGTTGAGAGTAGCCATTATTATGGTTTTCTGTGTCAAACCTAATATTCCCCATTACAGCACAATATGACAGTTGGGAATTCTGAGGCATGGTGGGTGATCTGTCTCAAGGTGCAATTTAGATTCCACTTTGGCACAAAGGTAGTTGCTCAGCATAATGTATCTGAAGTTATGCAAGTGCAACTAGCGTGGGGGTGTACATATCCTTCAGGAATATGGACACACATGTGGCTCATGTGTTCCAATAAAGGATAATGGGCAAGAGGTGAGGTATGTGTTATAACATGGTCATGCAGGTGTGCTCTCTGGAGCATTGAACCATATCTCAGTCACTGCACAGATATGTTCTCCATGTTAAGGATTGACATAAGTGACTCCATATTGAGTTTCTGAAATGTATCATTGATTAGCGAGACCCACAATTTATTGTTTGGCTGTCCCTGTTACAGCAGTAGACTTTCACTTGAACTTTGCATGATGAAGGCACTATAGGGAGAGCATGAGCCCTAGCCAGTATCCAGATTCCCAGGGGTGACAGGTGCAGGCCCTGTCTGGCAAAGCATCATGGTCTGTCAACCATGTTATCCCAGGCAGAGAGATACTGGATACCCTTTGAATTGCACCAGTACATTAGACAATTGTGGAATACAATCCTTTTGCCCCTGTACAGCAGTATCATTCTGGCCAATGGCAGAATGCTACCCAGGCCTAGGGACATACCTGCATGGGCTAGCTACAAGACCCGACAGTTCCTACATGTGTGCTTCCATGCAGTCCAGGCTACTGCATCACAGGTCCTGCACAACAACATAGAATATGCCAGAGCTATGTGTATAGTTCAAAAGGTGGTCTGAGTGTATGGGTATGTGGCTAATCATGGCAGACAGGCAGCTGACAGTATGTTTGCCCTCATATAGCTTGGTGTGTAACATAGTGCTAGAGTTTGCATTCACAAATGAGTACTATTGGGCATGTTTCCGGCCATGTGTTCTGAGGTGTGGCACAATTATGCAAACTATGTCATACAGTTTGTGTATTTTGTTTTCTGTTTATTCCAGCTTGGGAGGTCAATTACTTGGCCAGATACTTAGAACCTCTGTGAATGTGTGTGATTTCTGGCAGTATATGTGGGTGTCCTTACTGTGTTCTGGTAAGGGTATGTGTTGGTTGTGATGATGAGATGCATGTGTTAACCTACACCTCATGACTGTCCAGTCCAGTCATGGCTGTAGACTGGACTGCCTTCCAGCTTACCCCTGTAGCTCCATCCCAGACAATGTATGGGGTGTTGTGTTAGGTGGGTTTGGCAGTGTACATGGCATAGATATTACATTACCCCAGGATGGCCACATACGCAAAGCTGACATTAGTAAACACCAGTAGCTGACTAGGGGACATGCCTGTATGAGAACTCAGTACAAGTACCAAGTACTGTATTTAGTGTATTTATTGCTTATGAAGATGTTTTAGACAGTGATGCTCACAAGTAATTATGTGTGTTATGGACATGACAACACTGACTATTACAGAAGCATAGTAGCTACCTTTAGCAGCAATCCTCCTCTGAGGAGCACATCACATCCTGATAGTGGATTACAGATGATTCAAGTGTCTACAGGTCTGTTTCCTTTTCTGGGTATATATTCACATATCCACCAGAACCATGAGCTCTGTTGGGCACAGACACCCACTCCCCAAACAGAGTCATGTATCAATAGACTCTGCTGCCACTATCAACATGATCAGGATATAATCAGATAGAGTAAGCCATCACCTATGAAGCAGCTATTACACATGGGCAGCAGTCTCCTACATCTTACACTCCTACTGCAGATGTTACACTGGAGTTAAAGATGATATGCAACCTGTTTCATTACCAGTACTGTGCACTACCTTACATACAATATTTGCAAGCGGCTGTTAGGTTGGCAATGAGAGGTTAGGCTACACAAACCTGAAAGTTCAACCAGTGTGTCTCTACTCTCAATATCCACTCAATGTAGGTGTGCACATAGCCATTTGGCCCAGCCCTGTAACAAGGGTCACTACACATTTGCATAACATGTACACATGCACAGCTGTTATTGCTTGCAAACAATACTAGAGAGGTGGATTTTACATGTGTTATGTGCATGGATAGTTACCTAGCTCTTCCAGTTATCTTTGCTATCATACTGCTAAACTGTCAGATGAATACAAGTCATATGTATCCTGTTATTGAGTATTGTAATTGCCAATAGACGTAACTAATGTTTGCATAACATAACAGAAATGCTATGTAAAATGGAATACAGATCTGCCTAAAATACTGTACATTACACAGTTATTGGCACAATATCCCACAATGCAAACCATATTTGCACAGTAAGCCCACCTTTGACATGTTCATCTTACTTATACACCCATACATATGTCTACTGTTACAATATATCAACATATACTATCCCCTGTTATAGCACATACTTGTTGGACCAACCCTGACACTCACAGTGGCTGGAAGAGAATTGGTGAGTTCCAAGCCCATATATATCATCGCTTGTGGTGTATGAGGAGTTTGCCTTGTGAGCTACAGCAGTACACACATAGAATACTACAAGCATTACTACTGCTTAACAATACATCGCTACAAGATAGCTATGTCCACTATATGCATTGATTACCCTGTAATTCTTACAGAACAGGTACTACATACACAGACATACTAAATGTTATACATACCTTCTTAGCAATTGGAGGTGTTATTGACTGGTATATTACTCGTTTTTGGTTTGTGTTTCAGTATTTTGTACTGTTCTACAGGTAGATATAGATGGTTTGAATGTGTGACAAGGCAATCTTTTATAGTTACAGATCAGTAACATGTGCTATACCGATAACCAATTGGTGTTCCTAAGTA